>NW_009733824.1:41380-43496 GCF_000703405.1 Apaloderma vittatum
CATCCAGGGGTTTCCAGCTCCATGCTCTCCACTGGAGCTTCTTTTCTCCCCAATAGACATCTCTACCTCTCCAGCAAAGCCAAAAATGTGGATTTTTAAGGGTGCTTGTTCAGGCCACCCCCAGCTCTACCAGACCCCAGACTCACTCACTGCCCTAGCACCAGCACAGATGCTCAGAGGTCTCCCCTCTGGTAATTCCCAAAGCTGTTGGCACAGATAAGCCCTCCCTGAGCAGGCTTTGTTCCCCTTGCTGGGTGATTAATAGCTGCTTTGCTAGTAAAACAAAAAGCCATTAAGATCACCAATATTTGCTCTCCCTACTCCCTGCCTGCTTCATTTCATACTTGAATGCGAGCCCCACGTGTTTTCCCTGACAAGAAATTAATAAGGGCACGAAGTCACATTGATTTTCCCCACTTTGGGGGATTGGAGACACCTGCCTGAACCCAGGGACATCTGGACCCACTGGCTGTGAAAGCAGAGATGCTCCTACCTTCATGCATCTGAGTAGGGGAAAAACCCAGACTGTGGTGGAGATGCTAGGGGTGCCCTTTCTCCATCTGAGACCAAGTGGTTTTTTAACATTAAGGTGAAAAGCAGCATTTCCATATAGCTTTTAGTTGATCTGGTCATGGATCCCAACCCAAGATCAGCCCTGCAGCAACAGAGACTTCATTAACAGAGGAGAAACATCATTAAAAACAGCTCCAAGCAGCCAAGACCTCACAGCCTCTAAAGAAATAGGAAATCATGAGAGAAACACAACAGGATCAAATCCTGAGGGGAAAAGACCTGCTTTAGGATTACTCACTGCTTGTCAGTACCAGCTCCTCCACAGCTAGCATGGGTACAAGCTCCCCTTGCCAAAAACCTCAGCACCCAAATAAATCCCCCTTTAAGAAGAGACTGAGGTCCCTTGAACCCTTTTATACCAATGGTCCCACCCTTCCCAGGTGGGATGTGTCTGGGCTAAAAGTCCTGAGGAAGGAGGCTGAGTTTATTTGGGGTGGTGATTCACTCTAGTACTTGATACAGTAGGCAAACATGCCTACTGATCAATAGATCAACACAGATCAATAGCCACACGTGGTGGGATACACATTTTCTATCAAGATACCCAAATTCTTTAAAGTATAACCTTTTTCTTAGCATAGGAGCAGTTTCCCCTTTGGAAGGAGTCTTTGGAAAGCAGCTGTGACTTTTCCCATGTCCTGTTCCCAGCAAAGCAGATGGTTTTACAGGTCACACTCGCGTTGCCACTCCATTTTAATAGGCTTTTTGTCTTTCTACCCGCTTAAAAGCGACAAGCCGACCTGAAATCACCCGGTCGCAACACGTGGCCTGAGCACGTTGGCTGAGCAAAACTGTCACTGCTCAGCACCAGCGGCAGTTTCTGCTCCTCGTCCTCATCATGGACAGGCTGTGATTTGAAACGCGAGGATGCTCTGCTCACTGGGATGAGCAGACACTGGGAATTTGGGGGGATTTGGACACTCCACGGTGTGGCTTTGAGCTGGACTATGACACCAACACCAAGTAGAGCTGCTGGGCTCTCCTGGTGAGCAATGGACTCAAGACCTCTCTGCCCTCTCAAAAGCCCATCATGAACCATCTCACCAAAAATCCCTAATTATCACCAAGTGTGAGGATTTTGATTTCACCCCAACACTTGCCCCAGGGAGCCAAGACCCCAGTAGGCAAAGAAACCCCCTTCTCCCCTCAAACAGATGCTGAGCATCAAGGATCCAATTCTGGAGCATCTCAGAAATGAGTTTTTCCTGTTTCAAATGGCCCAAGGATAAGGTACCTCTAGGAGAAGGCTGTTTCACTGTGAGCATCCTGTGGGAATTCTCCTGGGAGAAGGCAACATCTGCTGTCGTGGGAATGTGACAAGATGGGATTTGTGGGTCTGCGGGCCAGGGAAGGATGATGGAGATGGGAAAAAAACCTCAGATTTTGGAAGATTGCTCTAAACAGGCTTCTTCAAGGATTATTTTCTTTCTCTTTCTCAGCTTCTTACCATTTTCTCTGCAGTTTTTTCTGGGGCGGCTGGGACCCGAGGCACTGCTGGGCTAAGTGCCGCTAACACGTATTTCTGTATTCTCACATCTCTCCC
>NW_009733824.1:43506-45368 GCF_000703405.1 Apaloderma vittatum
TCTCCCAGCTAATCTTTAGGGAAAAAGGAATTGACAAACTGGTGAAAAACTGACTGACACTCCAATCAAAATACAAAAGAAACAGAAATAAATGGCTCTGAAAAGAATCGCTATTTAATTAGAAATTAGATCTGTGCCAGTGAGTCACGGCAGGGAAGCAATACATCAAGCAGGCTCAGCAGCGAAGGGCACCTGCCAGCAGCATGACAATAGGGACCAGCTCCATCCTGGGACCACGAAGGGAAATTTTACGGAGACAGAGGGGACACCCTGCCATAGGATCCCCTGTTAAGACCTGCTGAGCCAAAAGCCACCCTGCAGGAACCAGCCTGGCCTGACCCTAGAAAATAAAATGCCTGCAAGTCCAAAAGATTTGCAGAGAAATCCCCTCCCAGCAGTTTTCCTGCTGGAATGGGAAAATACCTGGTAATTCAGATCTAACAAGCAAAAAAAAACATAAATAAAGATTGCAGAATGAGGGAGAGAGAGAGATTAGGGAGGTGGGAATAAAACCACTCCCTCTCTCCATCATGCTGCTGTTGTGTTCCTCCCACAGGGAAACCCTGATCCTCCACCAGTGGGGTACGAAAGCTGGGCAACATCTGGGGAACCCTCCCAACTCCTCTGGGAGACCCCTAAAAAGGAGGGATGGACTGGGAGAGGATCTGGTAGGGAGCTGGGGGACATGAATCAGTCAAAAGGGACATGAGATGCTGAGAGCAGGGTGGCCTGTGACCCCCAAAGTCTAGACTATGATGGGAAGCAGCATCCTCAGGGAGACTGTTGTCAGATTCTTTGCAGGGAAGAGTTCAGGTTTTGCAAAGTAGCAAATAAAAGCAGAAGATAATTTATTTTTTTCAAGAAAAAACAAACACTCTTTTTCTATTCTTTCTCCACAAACGATGAATCTATCAGCAGCTGGAAATGCAGCGCCTTTCAGAGCAGGAGTGAGGCAGGATGGATGGACATCCCTCTCCACAGCCACTGCTTTACCCCCAGGGCTGGGGATGCTCAGGGCTATAAGTGTCTCTTGGCACGGGTCAGGCTGAAGATGTCCATCTTGGGCTTTGGAGCAAAGTAAAGCAGGATGAGGCATGCTGTGGCCTTGGCTTCTCAGGTGTCTCGTAAAGGCTGAGCCTTTCTCTTCCCTTTCCAGGGACAGAGCTCACTGTCTCCCCTTCATTTCACATCCTCAAGACACCATCCAGAGGGTTTCAGACGTTGTAAGAAAAACAGCCCTGGCCTACAACATCACACTGGAGGCTTTGGACATCTCTGCAGGGCTATTTCTGCTGCCTGCGCTTCACTGCCATGGACAGGACTTTCCAAGGTAGGATTTTGGCCAGCCACTGGCAATGGGTATTTTGGAGTATCTTTTACCAGCCTGGCTCAGACCAAAACTCCCCAGGCTGCCAGTACCAATCCCAGAGGTGATGAGCAAGTGCTTACGGGAGAGAGGAAAAGCAGCTCAGGAATGGAGCCATGTTTCCTCCCCAGCCACTTGTTTTATTCCCGCTTGGTAGTTTATTCTGGCCAAAATTGCTCTATATCATGTTTTCTGGATCTGCCATGCACGTTTAGAGTTGAGACCTCACCCAGTCCCACGTCACCGGTCCACAGTGGACTTCCCAATATTACCGCTTCCCCTCTGACCCCAAATTACTGTCCTAACATCCCCACTGATTTTTGGCTCTGCCTTGTTAACGGCAGAGGCAGGGCATGAATTGGCATTAACCTGCTATTAGAGGAATTCAGAGCCCAGGAGCAGAGGAGATTGTGTCGTGGTTGGACACGAGTGGCCACATTGTCCCTGTCTGAGCTTCAGGTGGAAATTATAGCATGGAGGAGGGTACTGCTGAAAA
>NW_009733824.1:45412-46126 GCF_000703405.1 Apaloderma vittatum
TCAAAAACAGCCCTTGACCACGTCGTTAGCCTGGAAAATACCGTAACAGTAGGACTGCACTGAGGAATTGCTTGCTGCCATCTGCCACACACCCCAATGATCCTGCCATCCTGGGGATCCACTGCCAGCCTCTGACCTGTTCTGTAGGTGTCAGAAGAACCCCCTAAAAGCATCAACTCGCTTCCGGCTGCTTGCTACAGGATGAGTCAGTTCAGGTTCACGTCAAAAAGTGCATTCAGCACTTTTGAACATAGCCGGTAGGAGGCAATAAATCACACGGATGCACACACACGCCGCCTCTCCTCTTGCGGACCTGGGAGTCGCAGTTCGAGACTAGGACAAAAAAATCTCCACTTGCTCCCATCTCTGGGTGGATTTTCCCAGGCTGGGAACATTCCAGTTCCCCCTCTCCACGACCTCAACCCTCGCTGGGCACCCCCTAGACCAACTCCCCCACCCTCCACACACACAGAAAGCTTATTTTCCTCCTGCCCAGGCGGGTCCCCAGGATGATGCTCGTGCATTCAGGGCACGCTGGTGCTTTTTTCACTGATCCTGCATAAACTGGCCCTAAATATGACCCACAGGGCAACCGGGGTGCATTTTGCATCCAGCAGGACCGGCCTGTTATTTAGAGGAAGGGGTCAACAGAGTGGGGAAACTGAGGCACAGCCCCTTGCCAAAGCAAGTGACACCCTCCCTCAGTGCTGCCTC
>NW_009733825.1:0-597 GCF_000703405.1 Apaloderma vittatum
CGTGGATGAAATACATGGGAAATCTCACCTGTGGGTGCCTGCAGGCTTCCCAAAGGCTGGTCAACCAAAGCCTTCCCAGGCCTGGGACATGTAACAAGTGTTCAGAGGGCAGCAGCTTTGCTCGTCCAAGTTTTATTTTCCCTTACGCTCCTGAAAATCCAGAACGATCCCACTGACGGCTCTCGGACACCTGGAGTTTCTGCTTATGTGTAGCGTTTGAAAACGCTGGTCCGCTGTGGAGGTAGCTGCCACGTGAGCTTATTTATTTGTTTCTATTCTCACCTCCTCCTTGCTGCTCACGAGCCTGGCAGATTTTCAGGAGCTGGGCCGCTCTTACATAACGTTGCGCCAAAATAGCTGCAAAAGGATTTGAAGGAATCCACGGCTGGAGTCACCTTTGATCCCTGGATTCCCTTCTGGTTTGTCCGCACAGCTGGGGCACGCTATTTCCAGCTGCTGCTTTGCCCTGGGGCATCCTCTGCCTGTCAGCATCCCTCGGGATCAGGCATAAAGTGGAGGACGATGTCTCCAGTTGTGCCGCTTGGTGGGAGCCGCCTTGCTGCGGCCGATTCAACTGCTGCTTGGTGGGAGGGCGGG
>NW_009733825.1:905-1183 GCF_000703405.1 Apaloderma vittatum
GGAGGCGGGGTCTCAACTCAGCAGTGGGGAGGGAGACCTCGGAGATCTTCAGTGTGTTGGAGAGTTTGCAAAACGCTGCAGGGTGCAGCCAAGGAAAAGGTTTGCAGGGTTCACCCTTGCACCCACAGTGCTTTGGGTGCTGGTGTGAGCTGGTTTAAAGCAAATATGACCTGAGGAGCTGCAATCCCATCTCTGGGTCGCAGCATGGACAGACCCAAAGCAGTGAAGCTGGGCTTTCCCCCATGCTGGACCCCAGCCAGGTGTCTTTGGTGATAAAT
>NW_009733826.1:0-4254 GCF_000703405.1 Apaloderma vittatum
CTTCCCTTCAAAAAAAGAAATAAACAAAAAAAAAAAACAACCAAGCCAACCAACCAAAAAAACCACAACAAAAAAACCACAAAACACCAAACAACAAGGATTCAGCTTTTGCTAGGATTTTTATTTTATTTGAGTTGTCCCATAATTCTCTTAAAAATAAGATCATAGAAATACCAAGACCCTACTATTATAAAGTATTATTAAGATTAAGAAACAGTGAGATTGACATGAAAATTAATTTTTCAAAGGAACCAGAGCAGCAAATTGAGGTCACCATCTCTAGGACAGAATTTCCACAAACAAAGCCAGGATCATCCCTTGGGCTTTGTTGATGTGGAAAGAACATGAGATATTCACAAAAAAATATTTTTAGCTAAATAAAATATCATTATTTACTATTATCTGCATAAGACCATGGAAAAATTAATCTGATTCATCCGAAATCCACAGTTAAAAGCCCAACCACCATATCAGAATTACTAAGGTCATAGCACCCTATTTAGAGTTCCTGTTTAGCTGAATTCTGCCAGATCTCATAATGTGACATATCCCACAAACCTATATGTCTAACTCTGCTCCTTGCATGTAAAGGAGCAGCTGCCATACTTTTTCTCCCTGAAGGTGGAACAGATCTAGCAGTGAGATCTTGGGTTTTATTCCCAGCTAAATTTCCCATGAGGCTTCAGGAAAAAATAACAAGTAAATAAATAAACAAGGCCTTGCAGTAAGCCATTAAACCATATCTGATTGGGATGCCAAGCATATCTCTTCCTTCCATTTTTCTAGAAAGATTAGTACAGCTCTAGTGTGAGCTACTTAAATGGTCTCATTATTTACTCACTAGCAGTAAATAAATTATTAAAAAAATATGAAACTGAATGTTAAACTGGTTAGTTATCCTATCCTGTCCATCACATACCTAATAATGAATACTCAATGTTGATTGTGCACAATATATTTTCTATGCCCCTAAAGGTGAAATGTAATAATGAATTGGATAGTTTTCTGAATTAAGCTGTCTTTGAAATTAGCTGTTTCAGCCACTTGAATATACTGAAGCAAATTTATGATGATTAATTGTATTACAATGAGCACCAAAGCACGTAATAATGATTTGCTACTTATTATAAAGCTTTGCCAATATTTTGTAAACTTAAGCGACATGATATGCAAGAAATCCAATAAAACTTTCTTAAACAAACACAGGGGAAAGGGAAGAAAGGACAAGTGTTTCAGTGCTAAACATTTCTAAGGACAAGCAGAGGCCACAGGAACTCTTCTTTCCAAGACAAAAGTTTGCCAGTTTAGCACCCAGTAAACTTAAGCAAAGGAGAAGAGGAGAGCTGACAGGGATTAATATATACTTTCACTCAGTATTCAAGTTCTTTTACCAAATTACTACACTACTACACTGTTATTCTCTATATTACTGGTGTTTTTCTTTCCATCATTAGGGCTATTCTGTTTTTAATCTCTTTCTGTTTGAACTTCCCTTGAAATTATTTATTAAAATATATTAAAGTATGAGAAAGTAAATCAGTGTCTACTTCAACAACCTCAGTAACATTCAGTAAAATATTCTTGTATTCAGCTTGATACCTAATAAAGAAAGGAAAAACAAATTATCACCCAAAAGTTTTCTGTCTTCCATCAGAGACTACTCAGCTGAATAGTTACTCAGTTGGAGTTACTACCAAAAAATCTTTGCTTCCTGATTTTACAGGCAGGAGGCTTTTGAACTAGAGTAAACTTACTTTCCTGCCCTTATCGAATAAATATGTACGAGGAAGCAGTTTAGCACAAATTTTGGCCTGCGCTTAAAAAACTTACACTTTGGAAAACATCTTGCTAGACATCTGCTTTTGCAGCCAGGAACCTATATTGCTTCAAAAATTTATTCAAAGACACAGTATATAATTACAAAGGATACATTCCAGTTCTTTAGGTAAAGTGTGCTTTTTTATTTCAAGGAGGTAGGACGGGTCAGGAAATCATTATGGTGTAAAAGGAACACATCATAGAATCATAGAATCATTAAGACCTCTAAGATCACAAGCTCTAAGATCTCTAAGATCACAAGTTCAATCATCTACCCAACACGACCATGACCACTAAACCATGTTCTGAAGTGCCACATCAACACGTTTTTTGAATACCTCTAGGGATGGCGTCATGGTTCAAGCCAATGGCCCGACCCAATAACAAAGAACCATGAGTTCACTGGTTCTCTCCTTCCCCCCACCCTCATCTCCAAAGTGATGTGGAGAGAAAAAAGTCAACTAAAAAGGCCTAAGCATTAAGTTTAAGGACAGGGACGATAATAATCTACCATTTGAGATGGCGGGTAAAGAAAACAGGGTAAACTTGGGGACAAAACAGGTTTGATTTACCATCACCATTTACAAAGTAGGATAATGAGAGAAATATATCAATAAATACAACTCAATCTTAAATGTACCACCACGCCCTCATCTTCCTGGCTACATTCTCCTGTCCATTGATACAAGGGGGCCAGGGGATGGGAAGTGCAGTCCATTTGCTCATTATTCATTGCCCACAGCAGTTCCTCCTTCTTGAGAAAGAGGGCTCCTTGTAGTCTTTCCTTCATGCCACATGGTATCTACCTCAAGGGAGGCAATCCTCTTCCTCTGCTTGAATCCATTCCAAATGACATCACAGTTCGCTTTGGGCGCACCCTCTGCTGATGCTCAGTCTCTCTCCCCTCTGGCATGGGGTTCTCCATGTACTGCCACATTCTGAACATTCCTGCCACAGTCGATCCCCTCAGCTCACAGGCAGACATCTTCCTGTCATGTGAGGCACCACAGGATTCCAGGGAAAGTTTTGCTCTGACACCCTTCTCCCTCTCTTTCTGCTCCAGCACTATTCCTTCTCCTCTTCCTTCTCAGGGCTGCATTCCTTTGTTTTCCTGTCACTTCCGCTATCGCATTATAAGGAACATAGTTTTGATATTTGTTGGTCAGAGTCTCAGGGCTTTCACTGACCCACTTATCAGTGTCCCAGCAAAGGACTATCAGAGAGCCAGCAAAGGGCTAACTATCAGAGTCCCAGCAAAGGGCTTCCAGAGACCCAGTAAAGGACTATCAGAGTTCCAGCAAAGGCTCTGTCCTGATCAATCAGAGTCCTAACAAAGGATTTCTACTGATCAGATTCACAAAAGTTAAAATTACTTTATTGAGAGCAGAAGAACAGATTCGAGATTGTCATTGATATATTCACTAACTACAATAGCACTACTTAGTTAAGGTTAATATTGCTAGTTAATATAGCTGCAGATGTCTACAGGTTTCCACTCCTCTGGCTTGCACTCGAGGTAGCAAGGTCACTCTTAACCATTCTCTGAGTACAGACTACTCAATCTCATTATCAAAATTCCACACTCCCCCTCCTTCAACAGAAAAATTCACCAATATGAAAGACAGGACAGGTCAAGACAAGAGGAAACCAAAAGAGACAGAGAATGATGGGGTAGTCTCTTGAATATCTTGATCACAGAGGGGCAGATTGGCTTGGCACTGGCCAGATGTGGGTCCAACTCCTACCTGGGGATGTGGGAGGCTCTCAAAGTTTTGCAAGGTATCCGCCACATCTCTCCCTTCACTTCCCAAAACCCTACCAAACTCAAACCCACGAATGACAGTGACTCCAGCACTTCCGTGGGAAGCCTGTTCCAATTCATCACCATTATTTCAGTAAAGAAATTTTCTAATGTCCAATCTAAATCTCCCCCGATGCAACCTGAGGCCTTTTCTGCAAGGATTTTAACACAGTCCCCCACAACATCCTTCCTTCCACATTGGAGAGAAACGAATTTGATGGGTGGACTGTTCAGTGTATAAGGAATTGGTGGAATGGTCACATCTAGAGGGTGGTGGTCAATGGCTTGATGTTCAGATGGGGTCCATGTGGGCACCAATGCTCTTTAACATCTTCATTGAAAATACAGACAGTGGGACTGAGTCAATCCTGAGCAAGTTTGCAAATGACACCAAGCTGAGTGAGAGGTCAGCATGCCAGAGGGACAGGATGTCCTCCTGAGGGACCCAGACAAGCTAGAGAAGTGGGCCAAAGTAAACCTTGTGAGGTTCAACAAGACCAAGTGCAATGCCCTGCATTTGGGTCAGGGCAATCCTCATTATCAATAGAGGCTAGAACATGATGTGACACATAACAGTCTTTCAGGAAGGCAGGGAGGAAGGAAGGAAATGAGAGAGGAGAGGAGAGGAGAGGAGA
>NW_009733827.1:0-1652 GCF_000703405.1 Apaloderma vittatum
CCTCAAGCCAATGGGTGCTGGCATCTCCCCCTCCAGCCTCAGGCTTCCCACCTGTGAAATGGGCACAGTGGAGGACAGCATCTTGTCCCACACGTTAGATGGGTTAACGGCAAGGGCAGAGCAGGGAGCAGGGGCCTGGGGGTGCGGGGGCTCTGGGAAGATGCAGAACACAGGCAGCAGTCGGTGTTGTAGAGGTATGGGCAGCAGTGGACAACGCAGGCAGGTCTGGGCCCTGGGCCCTGCTCACTGGCACGTTTCCTTCCTTCCTTCCTTCCTCCCAGAATACCTGCCTCCAGGATGAACCCGAGTTTGATTTCCAGGAGTTCAGAGATGCTGTTGATGATTTTATATCTGGCAAGTAGATACTTTTCCTTACCAGAGGCAAACATGCCTGCATGTGTACATCAGCAGCTGCATTCAGGCTCTTCTTTTTCTTTTACTTTTTTTTTTGTTGTTTTTTTTGGATGCGCACTCACCACGTGGTCATCTCACCCTTGGACAGTTTGTAAGACAGTGTGTATCTGCACATCCCCTTAGACAGACCTGGGCTGGCACTGAGCTTTACCCCATGTGAGATGGAAATTAAATCCAATCAGATTTAAAGTGCAGAGCTGTCACACTGGAGTAAAAGCATGTCAGGAGATATCGGAGGGTTGCTCAGAACCTGACGATGTGCTGGGTTGAGGGCTAAGAGAGGACGTGAAAATGCCCTCCATCTTAACACCTGTGGCTGTTCTCTCCAGATGCATCGACCTTAATGCCACCATCACTGGACTGCACTGACTTTGATTTCTCACTTGGCGAGGAGGTGGCCTTTGTACCTTGCACCCCAGAGCTGGAGAGCAGCAGGCTGGTGCAGATGCCCCCACAGCACCTGCCTTCCTCCAGTTCGTGCTGGAAGGGCGTGGCTGACCAGCACCAGAAAGCACTAGGAGATGCTCTGGAGGCAAACAGCCAGGTAAGGACCCCCAAGCACTCCCCAAGGGCCTGCACTGGATTTCTCTCCCTTGCATCCTGCTGAGGGAGCTGCACGGCCCTGGTGTGCTGCAGCTCCCGGCCCCTGGGCAGCAGGGCTATCTCAACCATATCGTCCCCACTTGTCCTTTGCAGCTGCAGGAGACCCTCACGCAAAGGCAGGAAGAGTTGGTGACACTGCAGGAGAGCAACGTGCAGCTGAAGGAGCTAGCGAGCCAGGCCAGGCAGCTGGCTGCTGTACTCGATGTGAGTGCTGCTGCCCCATCTAGGCTAGGTGCCCCATGGCCTGGCTGGCCCCTGGGGCACAGTGCAGTAGGGCACAGGGTGTGGGGTGAGGCTGAGCAGCACGGGGTGGGATTGGGCTATGGGGGGTCGGTGAGAAGAGGTGTGGAGGCAGGATGGAGTCTATGGGGGGTAGGTGAGAAGAGGTGTGGAGGCAGGATGGAGTGATGCAGTGTGGGTCTGCATGGTGCAGGACAGGGTGGTGTGGGATGGTTTGGGATGGTTTAAGATGGTGTGGGATGGTGAGGGATGGTGTGGGGCAGGGCAGTGTTGATCTGGTTGGGGTAGGGTAAAGCCATGTGGGATGGAGCAGGGCAGTAAGAGACAGAGTGGAGCAGTTCGTGGCAGGGTGGTGAGGGGTGGGTCAGTGTAGGGGACAGGGCAGTCAGGTTTGT
>NW_009733828.1:0-25257 GCF_000703405.1 Apaloderma vittatum
AAGACAGCAGTTAAAGGCGAATATAAATGAAAGAGCATTGCAATGAATGGACCTTCCAATTTCTTCCTTTGAGCATCTTTCCTGTACTGCCCTGAGAAAGACCAACAAAGCAGGAGTGCTGTATTTTCCCAGAGATTGTGGGGGATTTGCTTCAAATTCAGTCTTCCTTCCAGAGTGTATAGTCTTATTTATTAAAAATACCTCTCTCTACAGAGGTAAGGATTCTGCATATATTTATTGATGTCCTTAGGACTTCTCCATTTCTCTTCTGCACCTGTTTTGATACTGAACTTTACATCACCATCACCCAACAGAAGCACCAAACACGCATGTCCTATTTTCGATATGATTTGCCATTCTTCCAACACATAAAGCTGTTGCAGAGCCCTTCAACAAGCTCTCCCTTAACCAGCCTCTTAACCAGCCTCTTAACCAGCTCAAAATGCTGGGTTTGTGGGGGGTTGGGGGGATTTTTTTTTTCTTCTTTTTTTTTTTTTTCTTTTGAGAGGTGGAGGAGGGTCAGAGGGAATCCTGGCCAGTCTGTGGATTTGGTAAACAGACACAACTTGGAAGGTGACTTGAGGGGGCAATACTGTTACCCTCCCTATATGCCTGTATCTTTCTCTGTTTGGGTCAGGATAGGTAAACTCACCCTTTCAAATGCAAATGTTTCTCATGGAGCATGCTGACCTGTCACACAGAGGATGATATCATAAGGAGAAGTTTAGGAAATGACAACAAAGAAAAAGAGTTGGTGTTTCACAGAGCATTGCGCATGGAAAAAAAAAATCCCTCACTGAATAAAAAATCCAAGCTGCCAATTCCAGCTGACCTATCATCTTAAGTAATTTTCAACAGCAATAATGAACATGTGTTATTTATATTGTATGCTGAAAATAAACAGCACCCTGTAGCCTTAAAGAGTAGAAATGAGAGAAAATTACTCCAGATTCACTAAAAGGAGAAAAGGATGCTCTTCACACTGGTGTGAAGATCTGTGGGGCCTACAGACCGTTTCCAAGTTAGGACAGGCTCTACAGCAGTCGCAGCTGTGGCATTTGCAGAGGCACCCACTTCTCTGCTGGAAAAAGTGTAAGGGCTGCTGCCAACACAGTGCTACTGCCATAGCTCCAAAGCAAAACTTTTAGGGTGTCATTTCTGGGGTGACATTTTTCTATGTCTCTGACTGAATTGACTACACCCCTCATTTCACATTTCACACAGGACATGAACTCTGAGGCCAAAGCAGAAAAGTCGCTTTCTGGAAAAAGCAGCTGTGTGCTTCGGGCTGTGGAATGCCAGGGGAAGAGGAGAGGGAATATTTGTGGCAATGCTGAAAGCTATAAGTGTCTCATCATGCATACTTAATATGCTTTTGAGTCCATTTCAGCCTTTTAGGGGGTGGCAGCTCACACTCTGGAAGCCTGGTTAATTTGTTAAAATTTTTCAGTGCCCTAATTGCAGCATCTTACTTCAACCTTGAGCCTCCTACAGTAGTTTTAGGCAACCACTCTATGTGTAACCTGTGTCATAAATTCCCCCTGGGCCTTTTGGCCTTATCTTGCAGAAGATTTTTTGAACTTAAGGTTGCAGATGCAAATACCTCATTCATTTGCAGCCTCCTCTTTCAAGGAAATATTCTCTAGCCTATGCAAATAACGTGTGCTAGGGATGTATGAGCTGTTTCTCTTGATTTCTCAATATAGTTTTGCATAGCAAACGCGGAAAGCTAATTTCCTCCTCTCCATCACCCCCAACCCTATACATATTCCCACTTCTCTGCTCCCAGTGTAGTAGCTTGCCAGAAACTGCTGGAGATTGGGTAGGTTTACAGATGCTCTAGATAAAATCTTTGCCCTACTTAGTTCTTCCAGACCTGTATTCATCCTGACACACATGCTTTTGAAAGGCTGGGGGTCAGTCATTCCACATGTGTCTTGTTTTGCTAATTCAGTGGAAAATGCCAGAGAGCTCTGCCTCCCTCCATAATTAGGCAGGAACCGAAGCTGCCATTGTATTGTGATTGTGATCATGCTACTACTCCTATAAATTATTCACTGTATTGCCGTGTAATCTGCTGTTATGTTAAAAATAGGTCAGCGTGAGTGTCCCCAGTGAAATTTCTAAGTGACAACAGCTGATTCTAGCTTTGTCTCCAGAAAACAGTGACCCTTCCAAACCAGTAATTGCCAATTACACTGCACTTCCATCTCCCTGCCAACCCCAGTGCACCTTCACAAACACTAATTCCTAGAAATGATGACACCACATTATACCTGAGACAACTAAACCAGAGTTCCTAAATTACGCGCTGGGCTTTGCCGTAGCCCTTGGCTTTCTACTAGCCTTTGCTTCCAGGCCAGAGAGTAAATCAAGATTATCAGAGAAGAGATTACAGTCTGAGAACACCTAAATGCTCTGCTCCTCCCAGGCATCGGGAAGGCTTCTAGAAAGGGCTGAGTAGGATTTTCTGGCTGATGTGAATCAGTTACACATCGCTCTGGGGGATGAATATACAGAGAAGTACTTTTTCTATTGTCCCAAAGGCTCCAGCCCACTAAATCCCCTGAATCAGCAGAGCAGGAGGACCCTTTGGCTTTCAGGTCCATCACAGAAGTATCTAGAGAAACCTGGAAAGGGGGAGCAGGACCTGGTAGTCTGAAACCTTCATTCCCTCATAAAATACTCTGCAGTAGAACTCCGTGAGAACCCCTGTAAGTGTGGGATACTGCTGCAATTTCCCTGCTCACACAAAGAAGGGTTGGTGGTGGGTGGCACTGCTCAGCAGAGCATGTCGATAGCAATTCGCATGGAGGTCTCTCTCTGGCATGTTTGGATCAGCAAGAGGCCAGAGGAAGTGGGGGAACAGGTGGGCAGATCACGACCATAGCTGTATGTCTGAGGCAGATCAGGCCTGCCCTAGCCTTTAAGGAAGGCAATTTCTATATGGGCTTTTTTCTGCTGTTAACTTCTCTTTGCTGGGTTTCTGTGTAAGTCCCCTGCTCAGAAGGGGATGCCTAGAAGCATGTGGCATCTTCATATTGCTGATAGACGCCCTACAGGCCATCTTCAGCAGGTATCACACCCAGACAAGCCTTTTGTGGAAATGCAGGTAGCAAAGCCGAGTGCTTTTATCTGGGCACCTTGGTCCAAAAAGCAAGAGGTGAGTGATCGTATTTGAGAATGGGGAGCATGGCAGATGCCAAAATGTCACTTGGAAGGCCTTTTAGCAGGGAGGCAAAAGGCAAGAGCCTGGCCCCTGCCACGAAAAATCTGGGCAATATGTGAGTTTTAACTTGCTGACTGTACGCAAGTTCACCGTTACTGTTTCCAGCTAAACATATTACAGTGTTGCCACAACTCTCTTACTATGCCCTGCCCATGCGGCTCTTTGGGTTGACTCTCTTCTCATATTCATACTTCTCTGTCAGCTGAGCCTACCCACTACATCTGGCTCGCACCCATCGTCATCTGTCACACTTCTTGCCCTCCTTCTAAAAGAGTTCGATACCCACTTGTTTTTCAGCGCTGACATCCTCCAACCACTGCGCAACCATTTCCTCCCTCTTACTTCCCATCACTGTGTTGCTGCTCCACCCTCAAGTTCCTCATTTCTCTTCATGTCGCTTTTGCAAAGCTTTCCAATTGCAGTTCTTCGGGGACTTTCTGGGAAAAAGTTACCTGAGCTGTTATTCTGCAGTGATTCAGGAACAGATTAAATCTTCTGGGACTTCTGGCCAGATGCTCAACACAGCTGGATCTTTGAAAAGTATAATGCAGTGGTTGTGCCCTGGTCAGGACACACTTGGTAATGAAGGAACAGCTATGGATGTGGGAGGAGAGGGCTGGGGACAGGAAAGGGAGTTGCCTTTAGTTTTTAATGTACTGAAAGAGATAACACTTTCCATAGGTAATCCTTCTTTTATCTCTTCTTTTGTCTCACCTTGCTGCATTCCTGTTGATCTGAGATAGCTGCTTTCAGAGCCAGAACACTTCCCACTGATGTCCTGTGCCTCTGGCAGCATTTGAAAATAGCAACTTAACTTTGGGAGGTGTATGCGCCCTGCCTGCCCTCATGCATGTAACTTGGTGGAGCAGGATGAAGGAGACACGGATTGCATTTTTTTCCCCCCAGAACTGTCCCCATTTTGAAATCAGCCCCAATGCCTCTTCTGGGCAGGCCTTGGGTGGCAATGTTCACAGAGGGTTGGAGGGAGCAGCACATTCCAGTTTCTCAGACTGCTTAGCAACAGGGCTGGCTGAGCAGCTCTTAAGTGCACGCCAAGTGTGTGGATAGCATGTCTAGTACTGCAGCCTTATTTTTTTCCCCTCTCTTGCTTTTGAAAAGCATTCCTTCTTTTCTAATTAAGGCACATGAAAAACTGCTGGAAACTTCTTTTTGCTTTCCTGGACAGCTGGAAGTCAGCTATGCAATGCAATGATCAAAGCTGTGGTAGTGATCAGAGATCTCAAGCGACAGGTTTGGCCTGCTTTTTGGGAGAGTGGCTGTCAGACAACCTCTTCCACGCTGTTGGCGATAGGCTAGCTTGAAGTCCTGCTGCCGGACAGCCTTGAAACCTTCTCTCCCACCTCATCTGGAGGAGTGCGGAGAGCGGGACACGGTGCTTCCCATGGGTCTGCAGCATGTGAGATACCTGCTCGGGGCTGCCTTTCCCAATACAACCAACATGTATGAGAAAAAGAAGACCCTTGTTAGACCATCTCCAAGAACGGATTCAGCTTTGTAGACAGAAAGTCCATCTGATTCCTCATCAGAATCCTCTTGAATCTATAAGTAATCTCTTAGCTCCTTCTGGTTTCTTGGCTTTCAAGTGCCCAGACCCAGCTCCCTGCTACAAACTTCATCTTCTATCATGACAGTGGGCTGAGCTCCTCACTGTATTTGGGGGTCTCCTAGAAATTGATGTCATCTCTAGCCATGTTACCAGGCTATGAGGCAGACAACCAGCCTGGAAGGACCAAGGATCACGAAGGATAGTTATTATATGAGGTGAGACACTGCGGGACATGTCAGCAACCTCCAAAGGTAACCTAGGTCCATGATGGACCATAAGCATTTTGGGAGCACCCAGGGTCTGCCTTGCTGTGCTTTCCAGCAGCACTGCAGGAACAGCCTCTGCATTACTGAGCACGGTCTGGGGAAAATGATGATGAGCTAGGTGAAGGAGGCAAAAGCTGGGGTGGAGAGGAAGAAGCAAATAATGCCAGACAGGTTTCAAATTCAAGTGCCATGCTAACACCCTGCAGTGCTGCACACTTGTATTCCTGCATGTTCCTAACGTGGCAGTTTCATAATAGAAACTTAGGAAGAGTCCTCTGGGGCAAAGGCTACAAGCACTTTCCATCCTCAATTATGCTAGTATAAATCCAGGCTTGCCCTGAAATCATTTCCAGATGGACAGTAGCATGGGTAACCCAGCTGGGTCCTCAGTGCAGCCAGTGACCCGAGATGACCACACTCCTCTTTCCTTTTCCGGGGCCACAGTTCTGCACAGAGGATTGCAGCTTTGAGAAATTATTTTCATTCTCTTCCTGCCTCCAAGATACTGCCTCGGCCCTCTTTTCCTCATCAGTGCATATTTCTGTGGCTTAAATATAGCAAATATAAAACAAGTGCAGAACACATGAAATGCCATTCGGGGGAGCGCAATGAACATGCTGCTTCTGTAATGTAACAAGCCCCAAGTGCATCTGCCAAATATTTGCACTGAGATTCCAAAGGAGAAGGGCGTCCACAGCACAGAGAAGCTGGTGACCAAACCCTCAAGCCAATACCCCTATGCATCTTTTGGGGGGATACAGGCTGCTTGTTGGTCCAGCCTGCCTTCACCTGGAGGTGTCTGACCACTTGCAGCTGTCATGTCTTCTAGGGAACGTTAAGAGCAGCTTTTCAAGCTATGTCACTGAGGCTGTGAATGGATCCAAATTTTTTTTAAAAATCACAAATAGTATGTAATGTAAAGCAAAGAAATAATGTTTCTTTAGGGGTGTGGTCTGACTTTGAGGCTGAGATTAAATGACACCAGTTAAGCCATGCCAGTGTTTGAGCATCTGACCCTGGGTACTATTTTCAGCACAGTGATTTTTGAAGTGATTAATGACAACAGCTTGGCACTAATCAGTGGCTGGTGTTGCTGATGAAGTTAACTCTTCCTTGGCTCACAACAGGCATCACAAATAGAAAGGGCAGGAAACTCCCCAGAGCAGCAGAAGAGGCAGAGCAGATCAGGATCCCTTGAGCTGCCCAATTTTCTACAGGAAAATTTTAAAAAGGAAAAAGCTATAGCCATCCAACTCTAGAGCTGAGTTCAGCACTGCTGGAGGGTTTTGCCCCTTTGTTTCACTTTGAGATTATTTTTATATGTACACTTTTCAACATTTCCACCCTTCTCAATAAAAAAAGCACCTCACTTGCTAAAGGTATCCTAGTATTGCTCATGTGGCACTCCTGGCATGTGTTTGTAGGAGGGTCTCAGAGATTCTCTCTAGCTTCAAATATATCTACATCTTTAAAATTTCTCTTTCCTCTAAGACACTCAAGAGAAGGAAATCTGCAAGTTCAGTGTAAAGGCTGCACATTACAACCCAATCCTTCAGTCCTGGTGTAACCCAAACTTCCCAAATCATTCCATTAACAAATCAGATTCTCCAGACGCCACCCTAGAACTCAAGGGTTCCCTAGAGGAACCAGGCTGTGCTTGCTCTGCTCTTTACATCACCACCATTAAGAAAGTGCAGTCACCTCTGGCCTGTTGTGATGTTTGAGACAGAAAAAGATCTTATTTGCTCAGTGCTACTCTCAGTTAGCTCCATGATATTACCTGGGCCCTGTCCTATCTTCTCCATTCTCAAGTGAGAAAATGCAGCAAGCAGGACTCCAAAACTTACTGCGAGCTCTCAGGTGGCAAGCTTCACATCTACACAGTCACAACCACCCTGCTGAAATGAACATGGTGCTTAATAGGTCACATCCGCGTTCACAGCAGAGCTCTTCCGCTGCCCTGAACTACCACAAAGCAAGAAGGATGAGAACAAAGCTCCATTTATGCTGTGAAGCCTGAATGCTGCCAGCCTTGTTAGCCACCAGCATCTTAGAATCATAGAATCATAGAATAGTTTCAGCTGGCTCCTGCAGTGGATCTGCCTCCCACCACGCTGCCTGGGGCCAGCTACCCCTAGAGACACACATGCTGCCCTACAGGCACGAGCCACGCTTGTGCCCACTGCTGCCAGGCTAGCAGCAGGAGACTGCCATGGGCAGGGAAAAAGCCAACGTCTTCCAGGAGTGAAGGATCCCCATTTCCATGCTCTGAATTGGCATCTGGAGGGGCTGCTTGTTTACATTCCTGTACTCCCTCCCTCTCACACACACGCCACACACACTCACTATTGACTATGAGGCGAACTTAAGGTAACAAGCTTGAGGAGATAGTACCCTAAACAGAACAGAATAGAAGTGATTCAAACTGCCCCAATCTGGATGCAGCCAGATGTGTGCATCCCCTGCCATTTGTTCAGGCAGGGGCTGGGTCACAGTGGGACTTGCCCCAAACCCCTGCTTTATTTTCTCACTTTCTTGCTCTGTGACTTTCTTTCCATTTTTTTGTCTTTCCATATTTTTACCAACTCTTTGAACACTGGTATCATTTATAGTCTCTGTATCTCTGAACTTTCCAATTCCCAGACTACCTGCAATTAAACCAGAGAAAGCCCATGACAGCCCCTATAAGGTGTGCACCACTAAGTCTATTGTGCTCAGGATTTCCGGAGTGATTTTCTTCACCTGCTTTCCAGTTACCAAAGACACAGAAATATCAGTGGCTTTTGGCAGTGTACATGTTTTCCTGTGCCCTCCCCACCTGATCTTTTTTGGGGTGTGCAAATGCATACACATACACTCACACTATAGAGCTGTGAATTCCAGTAATGAGGAAGGATTGTTTGGATGGCAGCCACAGAAACACCCCTCTTCAAACCATTACCCTGCTCTTAGACACCAGATCAAGACAATATTGCTTAAAATTCTGTGGGGCCTGTTAACACCCTTCTTCCCCTCAAGCAATGCTGAGTTATAGGAGAAACCCTACCATGAGGACATCAACCCACCATCAGCTCTTTAGTGCCTCTGTGACATTGTCAAGTGCTCGACTACCCTTCCCTCTCTCTCTAATTCGTGTTCTCAGACTGTTTTCACACCTCTCCTTCTACCTCTGCACTTACTGATCCGGTAGTTTTGTGACTGTCACACCAACCACAAAGCTTTAGCATCCAGGCAGGCAGAAACTCATTTAGGAGGCGGTTGAGCTGTGCCTTAAATTGTTAAAGGGGTGAATTTGTTTACACCACCAGGTTGCGCTAGCCAAGCCACGTTTATTTTGTGGCTTTAGTGATGGGACTGGGTGAGAAAAAGGTTGTGCTTCATAGAGCTTTGTAAAGACTGTGTCTATAAAACAGGAGGGTAGGAAAGGGTGCAAAGGAAGGCAGTTTTGCTTCAGCCTTTGGTGAGATACTTGTTTTGCAAGCTTAGAAGGTGGCCTGAGCATACCTAATCAGTGGTTTCTTTCTGTTTTGTACACACCTTCCTCTTTTCTCTGAAGGCTGGTTAAGTGCCACTTGTTTATTTGACTTGTTTTTTTCCCCACACTGTTGTTATTATTAGTGATCTAGAGATATTGTCGACAAATCTGAACCAAACATGTTGCCTTCAAGACACGGAGGAGGAAAACACAAAAAGATCAAAGATCTTTAATTAAAAAATAGGGAGACGACAAAGCAGAGAGTGACTCTCATGTCAATCTTTTTTTTAATATCAGACCTCATGGACTCAATTGTTTCTGCTTCAGATACAGAGCATGATGCCCTGCTAAAAATAGCCGTCCAGCTGCCCAGGACAGCTGGAAGCACTGGGGGCTGGAGCGCTGCGGGTGGGTCAGTGTGGGGGCGCCTGGGGTGGGGATGGATATCTCGCACGGCTCCTCATACCACAAAAAGCTCTCTCATCCGTCTGCATAACTCTGTGCCTACCCATGGGCCACAACCAAAAAGAAGCAGCTGCAAGAAGCAGGTGAGCGAAGCATTTAACCTAAACTGGAAAAAGAAAAAATACTCACTAAGAGAGCACCGTCTTTTCCTGCATCCTAAATAGGTCTGCCCATGCTCTTGGGGAAAGGTGCTTCAATCTGAGTTTATAGGCCAAACTTCTCTTGCTAAGACCTGTCTATCTGACTGAAGCAGACTGTTGCCTTGACAATGAAGTGATGGGACTTATCTTCCTTTGGGCTGCAGTGAGCACAGCACACACGTTCTCCACCTCCGGGAAGGCGAGGTAAGCTGAAAAGACAGGTGAGGCTGGGGGGACCTGTAAACACTTTCAGGAGAATGATCCATAGTCTTCCAGCAGGCAGGAAGGAGAAGCTCCCATGCTTAATACACTGCAAGGCTGTTCACCTTTACTACAGCCTTCTCAGATATTAGGCCCTCATATGCTGGAGAAGGCAGACACGTTAGACATGTCAAACTCTATCTAGGGTGAAAACATAGGAAAAACAGTATATCTGTATATCTCTGAGGTGGACATTCGTTGGAATACCGTACTGATATGTACACC
Organism: Apaloderma vittatum; assembly: GCF_000703405.1. Taxonomy (NCBI): domain Eukaryota; kingdom Metazoa; phylum Chordata; class Aves; order Trogoniformes; family Trogonidae; genus Apaloderma; species Apaloderma vittatum. Next base: position 9,629 of record NW_009733828.1, read on the forward strand.
TCAATACCCTTAGAAGACATAATTTGCTTGAAATTGCATCAGTTTGACATACTTTGTGGTGTGATATACCTGAGCTGGCTCACACCTAAGTGGGCCTGGTGGGTGAAAAACTGGCCAGTTACAGCATGGGAAGAAGCCTGGTCCAGTGGGTCCTGGACAAGATGTGGCATTGATGTCCCTGTGTGACTGTTAGACAAGTCACTGCAGCTGTATGTCTGGGGAAAAGCAGTGTCTTGTATTGCTTTAGGAAAAAAAAGGTTGCTTAACCTGAATTGTTGCATGTCGCAACTTCAAGTTAACCTCCAAGACTTTATTCTTATTTTTCTCTAACAGCAGCAGCAATGTTACAATACACCAGGCGGTGCACATAACCATGAACAGCAGCTACCTTTCATTTCAGCTAAGCTTCAAAGCTGATCTCAAACCCCAGAGCTAAAGCTCTTTTCTCTCTTAAAAAGGGCAGGCAGGCTTTACAAGCATGTAAAGGTATCTGGCACATTTTTGCAGCATGCCTTAAAAGTCTGATGCAGTTATTGTTCTGCTGGGAGCCTTGATGGGCAGCAGTGCCTGAGCGTGTCTGTGTGCCACAGCAGCACTTCAGTCCTGGGCAAGGAGAGAACACCATGCAATTCACCATCTGAAGTGGGGTCTGGTCTGCTGAACTGGAGCACACGCTTACTTACTGGACATTGAACAGACAGCTTGGCTTTTTTTTCCCAATACTTTGGAAACACAGATGGGATTTTGTGTCGGCTCAGGCCTGAGAGGCAGGACATGGTTACCACAGGTACAACCAAAGAGCACATACAGGAGATGGGAAGTGGAGATGTGAGGAGAGTACAGTGTGAAGCAGCTGTATGGAAAGATCCGCAATAAATCACAGTCTAATTGCTGTTTCTCTTGTGCATTCTCAGTTTGGATATGTTGATCACTGCTAATGAAATGCCCGGACCCACATGTTTGCTGAGTGCTTGCAAGATCTGTGCATGGATGTGTCTGCATTAATCTAGGAGCTTCTGCTGTGCCAAGGCCCTGGCCCTCATCTGAGGCTGTGCTGGGGTGGTGGCATCATGCCACCATGTGAGATCTCTGCTCTCCTCCCAGGGGAAACCAAGGGCTGTCAAGAGAGCTGACTTGTGCCCAAATCTCCCTCCCTCCCTGGGCCTGGGAGCTGCAGGAGCCTTCCTGGCTCCCCAGTTTAGACAGACTCAAGGAAAACCCATGCCTGTCTGGCTGCAGTGATGAGGGGAAGCCTTGTGCTGGTGGAATTGATATCTTTTTAACGAACTACAACTTCAGAATCTCGGGCTCTTAGAGTCACTAAAAATTAAAAAAGCATTTTAAGACTAATTGAAGTCACTTGCCTTGAATTAACATGGTGAGTGAGGCCATAAGAGAAATGAAACATATCACTGCCTGTGCTTTCAAGAGGCTAAACCAGGTCCTTCTCAAAACTTTTGCATACTACAGCTGTGCCCTGTTAAACAATGGCCCCGTTGCACAGGAGAGGGATTTGTGCTTCACTGAACCTAAGCACAGTCTTTTGCAAAGTCTCTGCCAATGCTTTGAAGGAGATAGTGCAATGTAAGTGCAAGGTTGTTATCAGAAAACAAGAAAAGTAGCTAACCGATTTTCTTTGAGGACGAACATTTTCAAGCTTTAAATACCTATTGCACGCATAAGGTCTATGAAGGGAAAATACTTTTGCCTTTATCTTTCCCAGAGTAGGATTTTAAACCGTAGCTTTGAAAAGAGCTATCCAAGGAGCTCTTTGCTGACTTCTTTCAAGAAAACTTTAAACACCAAAGGATTTATTCAGAACTATGAGTCAATGTTGTTGCACTAACGGTGTGATAGCCTAGCCATGGTCCTGGACCCATTATGGAATAGCTGATGTAGGAGTCATATAAGCAAAATTAAAGGAGAAGGAATACAGTCAGCAGCCCTCCTTAGTTTTACAGAAAGTAATTGTGTTGATAGTGTATTTAGACTTCCGTAAGAAATAAGACTTGGTACTGCATGAGATCCTGACTAGGAAACTTGGAATAATGTAGATCTATTCGGGACATGCTGAATGGATCCAAAACAAGTCTGAATGACAGGTCTAATCCAGCGGAGGAATCATCAGGGATGCCATTTTCTAGTGAGGACCTGCATAGATTGGTTCCATCCCTGTGGGATTTCACTCTTTTTATGTCAATGACCTGAAAAGGAACTTTAAACAGTGAGACTGAATATGCAGATGGGACAGTGTCTGGGGAAGTGGAAAATCACTCTAAGAAGAGGCTACTTGATAAAGTGAGCTGATTCATCTGGTTTTAGCGTGGGCAGATGGGAGCAAAGGAGATAAGCCGTAATTATGGGATAACGTTGACCCTGTCTGTAGAAATTTCAGTGTTGAAAGACTTGAGGATTATAGAAAAAAATCTGATGGAGATCCTTATGTGATGCTGGGACCCAAAAGGACTCAAGCAATCTTGCACATATTAGCTGATCCTCAAATAGATTCTTATATATACATCTCTATATATATGTATTTCTAAGGTATGAGTGAACAGATCATGTAACTTCTGGATTTGTCCCTGGTATAACAGTTTTGGGGTGGTGGATTCCATACTGGTGTCCATGTCTCAAGGGGATGGTCCCAAGAAGAACCAAGATTAAAGGATTAAAACTCACAAGAGTTTTACAAGAAAATAGCAATTGATAACAGTTTGCTTGATGAAGGGTAAGAGCAGTCTGAATACAGTCTGTGAATAGTTATATATGACATTTAGATATACGAGCCATAGTGAGTTCTTTGGTCTCCTGGACAAGAAGGCAACAAACTCCAAAAAAAATAGACAAATCAACACTAGAAGAAATAAGATGTATCTACTGTGACACTATCTAAGCATTGGGCCAAGTTAAAAACATGGAGGGGAGATCTGACATTGCTGCTTTCCAAATCAAGCTGGATGTGGAAAATAAAAAAAAAAAAGTCCACTCCATAAAAGCTGCTGGCTCTGCTGAGCTGGAAGTCAAGAGTTCGGCACCTGACAAATGCCTCCATCTGGCCTGAAAATCTGAGACTGAATTTTGGCTGGAGCCTGATCTCTGCAGGGTGAGAGGGGTGTGGACTGCCCTGTGACCGAAACAGGCACCACTCCTCCCTGCTCAGGTCCCACCCACCCTGAGGGAGCGTGGCTGAGTTGTCCAAGGTTAACGCTGCAGAAATAGCAGCCAAAAAAAATAATGTTTGCCTACTAACCCATTCAATATATATGAGAGGGGGCTGAGGGGGAAGCACTGTGCCTGTGTTGTTTGGGCTTTCCAGCTGACGGGTTTGGGAGCCAACAGACTCGCTGGTCTGTTGAGAGCAGCTGGGGTAGGTTTGTTTCCAGTTAAACACAGCCTACTTGAAGAGACTGCACCAGCTCATAGGCTTGTCGGATAACTCAGGTGGCAAGGGACCTCAGGAGGTCATCTAGTCCAACCTCCTGCTCCAAGCAGGGTCATGAAGAGGTTTTTAAAATGTTCCTGTCTTTAAAAAGCCAGCCTTCTCTAGCTGTTGCTGGATCAGCCCTGCCAGAAACAACTTAGCTAAGAGGGTAGAAAGGATTTCTTAAGTGCTGTATCTTTCCCTTCAGATAACACAATATAAATGGCGAATAACCTGCACACATTCTTCTCCTTCCCTCCTACTTTTCTGATTAAGAACATAAGCTAGAGCAGTGAAGCCTAAAAACCAGTGGCTCTTCAGAGCACTTGCAAATATCCATACCACGTCAGAACACACCAGCTGGTTATCCTGGGAAGCAGCATCCGCCTGTGTGAGGGCAGGATGCAGGGAATACAACAGGGTACTTTCAGTGCCAGTTGATTTGCCCAGTGGCATCAGGTCTTCCCCGGACTATCAGGATTTCTTCCTGAATGCAAACACCCTGACCTCTCCTTTCTGCAAATCCATTGTCCTTCTGAGCCCGGATGGGGACAAAGGGTGAGGAGTGGGGGCATACATATGTGAGAAATGGATTTGAGTACAGACAGTACATCATTGAAACTGCTTTCTTTTCTGTGTTGATGCCTTTCACTGGGGATCAGATAACTTGATTTGGCACTATTCACTGCTAAGTTTTCCATACCAACTGCAGCCAAGCTTTGTTTAAATGAGGTTTGCTGAAGCTGTGCTGAAAGTGAGTTTAAAGGTTCACAGTCTTTGGAGCAGATCCAGGCAGCTCTTTGTGCCTTCAACTCCCTTGGAAACTGTGGAGGGCTGGGGGCTGGGAGAAAATTTGCATGAGCAAGTTCTCCCCCGGCCACCCCGTAAGTGCAAAGGGGAGCAGCAAGCAGTGGCAGAAATTAGACACTGTGAGCCCGATTCTTTCTCCTGCTCTGGGTCCTCTTGTTCGCGTTTCTGCTGTTTTGTCCTGGTATCACTTGGTACACGTGTAAACAGCGGCAGAGAACGCAAGAAATCAAGCTCCGGTAGAGGCAGTTTTAGCGATAAGAAACCATGGCACTGGCTTTGTGCCCTGGGTTGTGGCAGTCAGTGAGGGGAGGCTAATTTTACGCAGATAATTTAAGTAGCAAGTCACCCTTACACCCCGTAAAGAGATCCTACTATTTTATTGACAGGTGCATCTGCAGCATTGAATGCCTGACCTGCTACTTTGCATAGCACAGACACTGTAGAAAACACACTTGGTGTCCCCCCAACTTTCTTCTTCTGCAGCAACCTCCTTGCTGAGGAAGCAAAATGCTGAACCAGTGTGAAAGTTATTTTTATTGTATCTGGGGTGCTTTTGTTCTCCATTCTCTTAAGAAAAAAAGAAAGTCTGGCCACCCTGTGACCTGGGAACGCACAGGCAACTTCAGATTTACCCAAGAAATACCACCCAAGCTAGAAAGCGATCTCTAGTCTGAGAAGGATTAGTTAAATAAAAGATGGCTTTACCTTCCTCGAAAGCATCGTCTTCTTCTCTGGGTGCAGTGAGATCTTCTTGGGCATGCTGCATTGTAGCGAGGATGCAGCTTGGGGAGCAGTCAGAGCCGAGTGCTTGAACTGGTTCCTATGCTACAGCTTGACTATTTCCTTTCACTGGTTTCCTAAATGCTTTAGTGGTAACAGCTTCCGCATCTGCACTTATGAAAACGCTCTCATTCATCTGAATTACACTTCTCGTTTTTACAGACAGTCTTTGAGATGAGTTTTGAGGTGGGGTGTCCTTACTGCTGACAGAGAAGTTGATTTTGAGAGCAGAAGCAGGCAGGACGGCTCAAAATGCAACCTACCCTCCCCTGCTGCTGTGAATGCTGCTGCTCAGCCCGGAGTGTAGGGGTTTTGCATATGAATGTGAATAATTTCTGGTGGCAGAGGTAGAGCTGAGGAACAGCTCGCCTTGCTGCCCCTGCAGAGCAGCTAGCTTTCACCCTATGGACAGTTTGACCTGAGTACCCCCCCCACACCCCCAGGCTCTCTCAGTGCCATGTGTTCAGGGGATTTTATTTTCATTTAGCACAGCAGCAGTGATTGCACCTTCTCACCCATGCCTGGGTGACCCACGGCAATGGACATGTGGACAACATGTAAAACCATGGTGTGATTCTTGCAGTTACGCTTTCCGGAGTCACTGTCTTCGGCGCATTACCAGACTTAAGGATCTTCTTGATTTTCGGATGAGCAATAGAAGAACATCAAAGTAAAACTCACTGTATGTCAATAATAAGCGTATTATCTGAGTATCTCTGTCACTACTAATTCTGCATCACACTGATCCATTTAGTTGCTGTGTTTCCTGAACATTATAAAGCAAGTTGACTCCTTCCTGCCAGGTCTCTCAGTTTATGAGAAGACCTTGCCTGCAAACTAACTTACTCTAAACTGGCGCAAAAATGCATTTGGGCTTCAGTTAATGTCTGAGCTGACTTCATCGCACCACTCGGATATTCATGTGCACGTGTGGGCTCATGCAGGTGTGGGGCCTAACACTGGTAATCCTTCACATCTCTGCTATCAGAAGTTAGAGTGTAATGACAGTGAATCGGTACCAAGTTTTGATTACTCAGTCTAGTAATTGCATGTGTCGCCACACCCTTGAAAGCGAGACTCCCAGCACAGCCACGGTGTTCGCTACAGCTTCCGGTAAATGAATCACAAGCAGATATAATGAGCTCATTTTATCATAACTAATTATTATGGTGGGTTTTAAAAGCTCTAGTAGTGGGTTTCTGCAGAGGCAAAAATGGAGACAGTTGATCTTGTAGGCAGTGCACAACTTGAGTTAGCCCAGATGGAGAAGATAAGATGGAAGATGGGACAGGTCCAATTGGAGCACCTGACCTAACCCCAGCCTGGGCCTTAGAGCCATGTTCATTAGCTCCTGCAGCAAATCCTGTGGCAGTACTTTGGTCTTGGTAGGAAGGTGCAAATCCCCTTCTCAGCTCAAGCACAGCCTTCCCCTGGGCTCAAGGTAAGGTGTGATTCTGTTTCCCAGTTCCTGGAAAGTGGCACCACACCCCCCAGAGCTCATGCCTCTCCCTTACTGTCGTGTTGGCCCCCTTGGTTGTACAACCTGGGGCTGCTGCCTTGCTAGGGCCAGGAACCTGTGTTTCCCTAGATGGAGTTGGCCGAAGCCAAGAGCCTTCTAGGACTGTTTTTTGGTGGTGTGGCTTGACTTCTTGGTTGTTCCTCTGCCGCAGCAGCAAGACTTCTTGAGGAACTCCATTCCTAGGAGGCCCCTCTCATGCTTTGCTTTAAAATTATGCTTGTTTAAGTCCCTGCAGAGTAAAGATGACACTTTGGCCCAGTGGGTAAGAGACCAATTTGGCCCAATGGGTAATTGAGAGAACTTGTTTCTGGTCCCAGTGGACAGGCATGGAGAGGTCATTTTCCCTTTCTAGACTTCCTCCATCTTTTTTCCTTCCCTGCTTGTGAGAATTTCTTCAGGCAAGCACCATCGCTGATTAAGTGATAGCTGCACCCTATTGCACTCAACAGGAACATCCCTTTGCTTCAGTAAGGTCCTCCTGCCGTGGTGGTGAGTTGATGAAGACAGCGGTAAAAAGACAGAAACACCATTATGGGGTGATGAGGGGAAACAGAGCAGAAGAGGGCATTGGTAAGAAAAAGCAAAGAGGTGTGAGAAGAGTAATAACAAGTTAGAGATGTGAAAGCTGCAGAGGAAAAGCATCAATTTGGAGAGAGGGGACATGGGTGCAGGGAGATGGCACCTCTCTCTGGGCGCTGTCTCCCAGGGTCAGAGGTGGAAACCGCTGAGGTAGCAGAGCCTGGTGAGGCCAATATGTCAGGAGATTGACAGAGGTGAGGGAAAGGGGAGTGCAGAAGGAAAGGCAGTCACAGGTTGTGCTTTGCCTTAAAACTTCCCGGCAAGAGCTATTCCTGGAAATGGGCAGCCACTGCTGTATTGTTTCCTGGAAACAGCAGGAGGTGGATGGGAGAAATCTGGAGCCCCTGTAAAATCAACAGCTGAAGTGCTCCACAGCAATCAGTCACTGCGGACCAAGGTGGACCAGGAGAGGCTTCACTGTTCCCGCTGAGAGGGTATTTTGGGCTTGATTCTAGTAAATTTCAGAAGGAGCCATGCTACACATACAGACCTGAATGACTCAAAACAGACAGAGAGCTGACCAGGAGGAAACCCAGAGAAAATACCCTGCAATAGCAATGCTAGCTTTCCTGTGCTGTCCTGCAGTGGGAGCTAATTTGTAAATCAAGTATGGGAAGTTTTAGCCATTTACTACTTCCTACAGAAAGATGAAGGAGCAAACCACACTGTCCTGGTTATTGTGGCAGCCCTCTTTTATGCTGCATTTCCCCGGGACTTCAAGTTATTTCCTTACCCACTGTTTTCAGTCAGCCTCTCCGGATGCCTGTTACCTTGACAGCCCTTTTTTCTTTTATTTTCGGGAATTAAAAGGCATCAAAAGCTGTCCTTTCTCCCGAAAACAACTGTCACCAGAATGAACACACCAGCCAGGCTGGTGATGAATGGTAATGACTCAGCCTCCATTGCAGATGCACAAAGAGGAGTCGCTTTGATTCGTTCCCATTTGCCACATCATCCCTTGACAGCGTCCTCACCTACATTGCTCGCAGCATGTGACATTCCTCCAGCAACCTGTCCCCCGGGAAGCACAGTGCTCTTTTCCTCCAGGCAGGATAAGTTAACATGGACAAAACCAGCCCACCTTGCATGGATGCCCAGGCCCCCCCGTCTCCCTGCTCCATCTTTGCATTTGGGGCAGTGTAATTTTGCCCTGCCAGTTTGCGTGCCTGTGTCTTTGCTGTTTACCAGTCTCAGCCATCCAGATTAACAAAGTGGCTTCCTCCCTACTTTATTTTGTAATATGTCAGCTTTTTTTTTTGGCCCTCTGTTCCCACAAGTATCTTGTTCTTGTTGAGTTGTTCCAAAACACAGTAACTTTCTCTTCACCTGTTGGCTAATGAAGCCCCACTCCAGACCAGAAAAACCCCCGAATCAATTCTGCAGTCACTGCAAAGCTCATGCACGTGTTTTTCATGTAACCACATCTGATGCTGCTCTCGGAAAAAGTCACCACCCATCCTTTAAGAACCTGTCAACAAAAAGCGGGGGAGACTGGGGAAATGTCAAAAACAAGGGCGTATCGAGCAAGAGAAGCCAGCTTTTAGAACATCTCCTTTAATTCATTCCAACCTTACTTCTCTTCCCCTGCAACTTACTTCATTAGAACTTCTGTCCCAGGAGAAAAATCAGGTGTTCTGATGTGTTATCTTCGGATACAGCACTAAAAGCCAAGGCATTCTTAATGAACAAGGGGTGTAAAAAATTGTGCCACTTAGCAGTGTTGGATGGGGCTATTTTAATTTATCCCTACCTTAAATGACCAACATCTCCACAAGCAGCAGAAGAGACGAGCTGGCCATTTTCTGCCCTGCTATACCGCTGCAGAACAAACGTGACTTGGTTTGTGCCCCATTCATGTCTCCTCCTGCTCCAGCGCAAGAAGGATTCCCAAGAGACAGAAAGTTGTGTGTCAGATGGTTAATTAGTGCTCTGTTTTCTTCTGGGGCTATTTTGGGAGTGAAGAATGTACTTGCGGGGATAACCCACATGGCAAACAAGGAAGAAAAAAGAGTTAATGATGGACAGGTGACCCTAAGGTGGGGATAGTGTGAAGGACGACATAGGAAAAGGCGGCTGACACCAGTTAATGGTCAGTTTGGGGAAAGAAGTGTTCACATGGATTTATAGTACTTGTATAAAGTCTTAGTCTGGGTATGGCAGCAGTTTCAGTTCTCCTGGTAAACATCTTGCTCAGAAACCTGAAGGATGGAGTTACTTGTCTAGTTGTTAACTCATTTTTCAAGTTACAGGGACTCCAGGGACTTAGATTATGTTTAGACAGTCTGTGTCAGTGACTGACAGAGCTTAATATAATTTTTCTTTTTCAACTCTTGAATTTCTTTTACTTTTTTCCCCAAAAACTAAGCTGCTTGCTTTTTTTGACTCATTCCACAAATCTTCACAGACCTTAGGAGCCCTGTGCACAAATCTTCATGAGGCTATAAAATACACTCCATGTATTTCAGGGAGCTGGAAAAAGGGCAAGCTCCAGGAACCATTCACCCAGCAGAGAGGAGAGTGGTTCCTGAGGACCCCTGTACAGCATTAGACAGTACGGATGAGCTGGGTGTGTGAGCTGGTGTCTGGGAAAACTGCACTCTTGTACCAGGGAGATTGGTACCAGTCTGGGATGTAGCTCAATGCAGCTGAACCATACAAAAGCCACGGTGGCTGAAGAACCACAGGCTGGTGTGCGCACAGCCTTGTACTCCATGCCCCAGAGGACACACGTGCACGGTGAGTAGGAGCCATGACACACGTGCTGTCAGTGCCCTACTATCTCCCTTCATGTTCCCCACCTGTGAGCCCATCACAGGCCCCAGAGGTGGGTTGTATGTGTGTGCACTCAGGTGTGTCACTGCAATCCACAACACCCAGCACATCCCACCAGCCCCATCAAAGATGACTTTGGCTTTGCTTTCTTCTTTTGAGGAGAGGCTGAGGGACCTGGGGTTGTTTAGCCTGGAGGAGATTCAGGGGGATCCTTATCACTCTCTACAACTGCCTGAAGGGAGATTGTAGTCAGGTGGGGGTCGGGCTCTTCTCTCGGGCAACCAGTGACAGGACAAGAAGGCACGGCCTGAAACTGTGTCAGAGAAGGTTTAGGCTGGATCTCAGGAAGCTCTTCCTCATGGAGAGGGTGCTCAGGCAGGGGGATGCACTGCCCAGGGAAGGGGTGGAGTCACCATCCCTGGAGGTGTTTAAGGAGAGGCTGGATGTGGCACTTAGTGCCATGTTCTAGCTGTTGTGATGGTATTGGGTCACAGGCTGGACTTGATGATCTCAGAGGTCTTTTCCAGCCTCAGTAGTTCTGTGATTCTTCCAAGAGAGCCATTTTTTGCTCAAGTATGACTTGGCCTATGTAAGTAAATCATTACCTTCTCATGGCAAAATACTATTTAAATGCAAACGGAGGAAGCAAACCATCCTGATGAAAGCCCCACAGAACGAATATAATCCTGAAAATTTTACTTGGTAAGTAGTTCCCAGTGGTTCATTATCAAAAGAGAAGAAAATGGTCAAATGTAATTTTGCAGAGCTCAGCTTTGGATCCAGTATTATTCAATATATCCTTTAATATCCTGGATGATAGAATGGATATGATCGCACTCATTACAATTGCAGATACCAGGCCACTCAGGAGTGTACGTACACTGGAGGACAGAAGCAAAATTCAAGCTAATATTGACAAACTGGAGAAGTAGTCTGGAAAAAACTAAATTTAAGAAATGAGTGAAGTACTATTGTCAAGCAAGAATAATCAACCTCGTAAATGCAGGCTGAGGGATGTCTGCTTAAGCAGCATGTTTTCAGAAAGGAGGCTGGAGACAGCCAAATGGGTTTCAGCAGTAACATCAGAAAACAGCATCAGGTGTTACAAAAGCAGAGACACGAAATAATTTGGTCAGTGTGGTTGGTCAGCGTGGTTGGGGTTAGCGAAGCCTCTGCTAGGGCAGGACATGGTTTTCAGGCATCTCATTTCAAGGAGGATAGAGACCATTTGGTGACAGTCCTGAGGGGAGCACCCAGACTGCTCAGAGGGCTAAACCCCAGGAAATTATGGAAAAGATAGGAGGAACTGGAACCACTTCATTTGAGGGAAAGATGAATACAGGACATTAGAGGAGTCCTCAAGCCTTCTTCTCCACCTCTGTTTTGCACAAGGAATCATGGTCTCAGACTGCAGAATGGAGGAAGCAAAACAGGTAGCAAACTAGCAGACACTAGGAAGAAGCAAGCTAGGATAAAAAGCTTTCCAACATCCAACAGTCAAGACAGTGAAGCAGCAAAACCGAGTGCTTGGGTGAGCCGGTGCTAAGTGAATCATAGTGCTGCTTTAAGTTATATAGCATCTGTAAAGCTTCTGAAGAACAGAGTAGAGAAGTAGTGATTGGGAATCATGTTATAATAGTTGATTCTGCCTTAGGGAAGGGCAACAGAAGTAGGGGGTCTCTTGGGGTTAGGCTCAATGCTATTTTGTTAGAGCAGCTATTGAGTAATGCTGGATTTCTACTTGATAGTTTTATTTCTTGGTGACACTTAGCTGAGTGCTAATTGTCCCACTGCTTGAGGGGTCCAGCACATTCCAGTGGCTCTTGGCTGGGATGGGAATATCTTTGCTGTTTCAACCAGTTGAAATATTCCTATCTTTCCCTTTCTATAAGAAATCTTCATGTTTGCCTGCTTTTGCCTTCATTCTAGTTATTTTCACACCTATTCCTCTGTGATCCAGTGAGGTCATTGTCATCAGCAAAGAACAGATGACAGATTTTTCATCCTTTGATGATTAAATCCCATGGGTTTCTCTCAGAAGTATTTCAGATTGTTTCCATAAATTGTTAAAGAGAAGGAGTCTGCATATCATAATAGCATGCAAAATAGCTGATTCTATCCCCAGCATAACCAATAAATGTGGTCAGTTATGCGAAGCACCAAAACCTTATATCCTACTAAGGGGTACACATCAACATAATTTTTACCAACTCCAAAAAATTCTAAAATTGACCACAGAGGTATATCCAACATTCAAACATTTTTTTTCCCCAATAATAATTTTCTTGACTCTTTTAGGAAATACAGGGAGGAAATTAATGTCATTGTTCAGCTGCATGTTTTCCACCCCAGGCAAAGCATATGACAAGTTGATTGACACCAATATTTCAGTAATATTTCAGTTATGGTATGAGTTTGCTTTCTTTCCCTTTAAGTAGACTATTAGAAATGGAGGGAAAGCCCTGGGTCATTTATTTTAGACTCCTGGATCACACTGTCAGAAAAATGATGCCAATAGAGGAATGCCTCTCCTTCACATTAAATGAATTCTGCTTGCAGACTATCTAGTTTTGGGAGCTTTACTTCTCTTTGTTGTGCATTTCCATTTTCTCCAGTTGCTGGAAGGAGTTCAGGAGTCAGCCTTCTCCCCAAGTCTTCTCTGCTTCTTCCATCTCCAACCAGTACAGTGTTCGTTCTGCTGCCGTGAGATTGTTCTCAACAGTACTGACCTCGGGCATTTTGAAAACAATGTGAGGGATTTTCTCTGCCAAAGGAATTTTTGAAGATGTTCTCCCATATTCCCATAAACTATGGGTAAGAAGGGCAGCTTCAGTTGTGAGATGGCTGAGATCCTGCCTGCAGGAGCTGCAAAAGGCGCATGCGTGCATTTCTCTAAGGTAATCTGACTTAGCATTTTTCCATCACCAGGACACTGCCAGGTCTCAGCATTTCTCCCTCGCCCACAATGCATTCTTTTCATCAGTCCCTAAACTGTTACAAATTACTGTTTAGCACGACTCCGTGGTTCTCTTGCAGAGCACCGCTTACCAGGGGCTGGTAGACATGAGGAATTGCTGCTGCAAATAATTTTCCAGGCAGAAGTATGAAATTCAGGCTGTGTCTTTGCTTCCAAACAGTGTTACAGAGAGGGTTCAAATCCTCTGGCAGGGTTTTCTCTGCCAGACTTGGCAAGAGCTGGAAGAGCCCTAAACCTTGAACCTCCTCTATTTTGTAGGAAGGCATCACTCCAGTTTAGCTCACACAGGTGACTGCAAAGCCAGTGTTACATCAGCTTCACCACAGGCTGGAGACAATAGTGAAGTAGTTTGGTTTTGAGCCCAGTCTGGTTTCCGTGAAACCTTTGCTAATACTGGTTTTGACTCGGGTACTCTCTCCCAGGCCATGTGTCACTCACACTTGCTACCAAGGTCCCAGGGAATCTGAACATTTAAGCCCAAACTTAGTGGCAATGCCATCACTCAAGCTTTTGATCCTTCCCTGGTTGCTTGTTCCAACTCATGTACTGCAGGTGACCACGGAACAGTTAGTACTGGAGTGGTATTAAAACCTGAGCATCTCAGTTTTAGAAAAATAAACCAACAGCTGGCTCCAGTGGTTGGAAAAGCTCTCTTATATTGCCTGTTTTGCATGTAACAGCAGAGAAGAACGTTTTTTGTTAAGGACAAAAATGCTGTTAAGATGGGCCTATTCTATTCTGGCTTCCAGGCAGCTTTTTGAGAACTTTTTCTGAAAAATGTCCTCGATTTGTATCTGCAACTTCTTGGTACATTGGTGCCACTCTGGGATCAAGTTCTCCGGATAATTGCAACAGCAGGATTTACTTCTCCTTTTTCTGAAGCCCTAGAATAAAAGCATAGCTGAGAACGGAACCTGTGGGTAAAGGAAATCTCACCGCAAGGGATCCCCACCCTGCTTGCCTTCCTCCTTAAGCAAGTGGTACGGGGCATGCGTGGGGGCTGGATGTGCACAGGGCTGGTAATCACTCTCCTGGAAGGATTGCTTCATTTTTAATCCTCTGAAGTAGGGCACAGAAGAGGACTTTTTAATTTTATTTTTTTTTAGCGTAGTGTCTCAGTTTTTGCAATTTGTTGAAGTGATTAGCAGCTCGGAAACAGCCGATCGATTCAGCATTTGTGGGTTTGGTTTCTTTTAACTGAAGAGTAACAATTCTCCCTCCTCTGCAAAGCACAGAGTGTCAAAAGAAGGGACGTGGACTTTGGGCCTGTCAAAAGAAAGAAGTGAAGACCCACATCCATATCTTCCAGGCAGAAATTCTGACATGTGGGTGGACAAACAATGATAATATTTGTAGAGTATCTTAGAATGAGGAAATCCCTGTAAAAATTTACATGCATCTGCAATTCCCTACCCCACAAAGGTATAGTAGTTTAAGATGGGAAGTAAAGAGCAGCTTTTTCACCTTCGGGTGAGGGGTGTTTAAGCATCACTTGGATGTGGTGTTAAGCGATATGGTCTAGGGGCGAACTTGCGAGTAGGGTTAATGGTTGGACACGATGATCCCAAGGGTCTTTTCCAACCTGGATGATTCTGTGATTCTGTGTACATAAACTGGCTGCTGTTGACCATGGCACCGTGAACAAACTTCCCTCGAAAAATGTACCTAAAGCCTTCAGCTTTGTACATGGCCAGGATTTTGGTTTCCTCATGTTGCATTGCTGCATTAATACTCAGCTGGCTTGGGAAAAGACTGCATCAGTGTTTCCTCAGCAGCCTCAATTTTGTTAATCAGCCTGTCTTTCATCCTGGCCTTGTTTGCTGAGAGAGCTACTTCAGAGAGAGACGTACAACACAGAAAAGTAAAAATAGCAACAAGAGTTTCAGCAAAACGTGGCACTCTGTGCAATTACTTTTCTTCCTGTTTGCATCTCCTGAATTTTCTTTTCCTTGCAAGTTTAACTCTTGTGTGGAGACCACCCCCTCACACACATACTGAGGCTAGTGAGAGGCTCTCTTAAATGATGGTGGACCACAGAGTTCTCAAAAGTAAACAAAAACGACTCAGTCTGAAGTACAAGTGTTAACGAGCTTTAGTATTTTATACAACAGGCAGTTTAGAAATAACATTCATGGCTGGTAGAAGATAACATAAGCTGGCCAAAGCGGAACTTGGAAACTAGCATATCTCCATGGGCAGACTCTGCTCTAGTACAAAATGGTATTGTGGTTGATCTAACAACCTTGGTACAGGCTTTGCTCTTGCAGAGGAGACAAGAAATTGGTAACAGCAAAGCAGTGACCTATAGTTGGCAACACAGCCGCTATTGTGCAAGACACACCAGCATGCCCTATTTGATGCTGTCTGTGCTAATAGCCTGTGAAAAAAGCTTTAAGTGGGGAGAGAGTATATTTTATCTCAATTTAATGGAATAGAATTGCCTAAGTTGGAAAAGACCTTTAAGACCATCAAGTTTAATTTGACTTCGTGCTGCCCACCCATGTCTGGAGACAGGCAGAGAGATGCTACACTTGGGGAGGGTGGAGCCTGGGTATGGGCAGCTTGGTGGGCAGCAGCTCAGCTTTGCTGTGGCTGTGGTGCTGGTCAGAGCCCTGGGGAGAACTTCTTCTCACCTCTCACTGAGTGGCTGCCCCCGCACAGGTCCCTGCCCTCGCACCAGACCCTGGGCTGATGGGCAATGGGATGGGGATGGGAATGGAGATGGGGATGGGGATGGGGAGGAGATGGGGATGGGGATGGGGATGGGGATG
>NW_009733829.1:0-35754 GCF_000703405.1 Apaloderma vittatum
ACAGAGTGGTGGCCACAAGCATAGGCCGAGTAGGCCGAGAGCACCTTCAGGCCCAGGTGCTTTTTTAGGGCCTCTCAAGTGACAGGGAGAGCCCGTTTTACCAGGCGGGTGACAGTCGAGGTGGAGGGCAAGGCAGCGCCCTGTGGCAGCACTGAAAGGGGGGGCGATGATGACAATTTTTCACAGAAGCACGTACTGGAGTTTCGCCTGTGGATAGCCTCTGGCAGAGCTGGCAATCTGCCCCTGAGCGGGGACGGAGACAAAACACTTGTTTACCAAGCCTGAGGTAAAAAATTAACCTTATAGATAGTAAAACGATACTTTTCTTCCTTTTTTTTTTTTTTTCTTTTTCTCTGTAAGGGGAATTACCAGGGGTAGCTTTTGACCCCTACAGACTTCCAAATTTCCTGGAACTCTTTGCGAAAGAGTTTTTCTTCTCCTCACTCTAGCTTGTGGCTGACAGGCAGCGCTGACAGGACAGGCTGGCAATCCTCATTACCTGTACAGGGACGGTGTGACAGAGAGCAGCCCTGAGGAAAAGGACTCACAGGTAGTGGAGGACAAAAAGCTGGACATGAGCCAACAACATGCACTCACAGCCCAGAAGGCCAATCTCATCCTGGGCTGCACCAGAAGCAGCGTGGCCAGCAGGTCGAGAGAGGTGATGCTGCCCCTCTGCTCTGGTGAGACCTCACCTCGAGTACTGCGTCCAGTTCTGGAGCCCTTAACAGAGGAAGGACATGAACCTGTTGGAGCAGGTCCAGAGGTGGCAACAAAAATGATCAGAGAGCTGGAGCACTTCTACGAGGACAGGCTGAGAGAGTTGGGGCCGTTCAGCCCAGAGAAGAGAAGGCTCCGGGGTGACCTTAGAGCAGTCTTCCTGTACCTGAAGGGGGCTACAGGAAAGCTGGGGAGGGACTGTTTACAAGGGCATGTAGCGACAGGACTAGGGGCAATGGTTTTAAAATAGAGCAGGGCAGATTTAGATTAGGCCTTAGGAAGAAGTTTGTCACTGTGGGGGAGGTGAAACACTGGAACAGGTTGCCCAGAGAGGTGGTGGAGGCTCCATCCCTGGAGACATTCAAGGTCAGGCTTGATTGGGCTCTGGGCAGCGTGATCTATGTTAAAGATGTCTCTGCTCACTGCGGGGGGTTTGGACTAGATGAACTTTAAAGGTCCCTTCCAACCCAACACATTCTATGGTTGTAACATCACTGTTTAAAATCTCTGCTGTGCCTCTGCATAACCCAGCAGGGTTAAAGTGCAGCAGCCCATGGTAATTTGCAGGTAGAGAACTCTGCAGGTAATTTGCAGTGTAACCCCTCCATGGCTGTCCTGTCCCTTCAGCAGCACATGGTCAGTGCTCCCTTGGGAGGCTCCATTAGGCTGTCTACTTCTGTTAAAAAAAGAAGAAATAAGTGAAAGTCTCTAGATCGTGCAGACGAAGAGCTGGGAAGTGCAACTGAAAGGCCCGGGACCTTGGCTCTTTTGATTTGTGAATCTCTGGGCTTGGGCAGTGTTGTCTGTATAAGAAAGATTCAAGCAAGAAAGACTAAACACACTAAATAAACCCAGTATATGTATTACTCTTAGTAACACCTATTGGCAAGTGGCAATAAATTACTATTCAGAAGTGTGGCTGGAGCCAAATGAAAATACACTCTTAAGCTGTGCGTGAGCACTACCGTTAGGAAAATACAGACCTTTAACAGAACAAAAGTTGCACAAAAAGCACAGAGGTGGGCTTTGAGCATGATTAACGCCTATGAAACCAGGAATTCGACAGAGCTCTGCGTATTTATCCCATGTTGCATATTCTGGCACAGCCCCTGAGCAGGTAAGGGGCGGCAGGTGTGGTGCTGGTGGGACGGGGTGGTTTGTGATACCGCAGGCGCTGCATGCGAGCGGGCGGCCGTGTCAGCCTGCGCACGAGAGGACAGGGCTGCTGCTGCTCTCGAGCAAACAGTGGGAGGGATCTTATCAGCACAAATAGTGGTGTTTGCTTTATCAGCTTGTCCAGCGGTTTGTTGTCTCTCGGCGTGTGGGACAAGGTTTCTGTTTGCATGGGGGCCTGCGTGGCAGGAGGGTGGTTTGGATTTACCCCATATCCTCTTGGATTGACGTCTGAGAATGGACCTTCTGGCTGTGTGCTGGAGGGGTGTGTGGATTTGGATGTGGCAGATGTGCTCTGGTTTGGAGGTGGCCATGCAGGGAAAACGAAGTAGTCTGCCTCCCCAAAGGTTTGGCGCTTTATAGACCTTAGCTAATTAACTGGTTTTGGTGATGTTTAGAGGATATTCAAATATCCTGGGCTCTGCTTGTGTCCCATCATTTATTCAATAGGAATGAGGTCTCACTGGAGCTTTTCCTGGTGTTTTATACCGTTGCAGAAGCTCATCTTGAGCCAAGAATGCAGCAACATCATGTTGAAAATCATGGGAAGAGGTAAATACTAGAATTACAATACAGATTGAGGTTATTTCTAAATCATACTAGGGCTTACATCCAAGAAAGAAAAATCAGGCTTAATTAGCAATGTAGCCTGCTGTGCTAATAAGCAGAAGTAAAAAGAGGGGGAAGCTGAAGACAGACATGCAAAAGGGATTGCATTCCTGGTTCTGCTGATGTTAGGACAATACCCTCGATTCCCTTCTCTTGAGACTGAAGGGAATAATAGCAATGTTTTTCAGCTTGGCTCCGAGTTCCTGTAGTATGTCTGTTCTCTATTGTGTTTCCTTCTGTGTAGCACACTGAGAGGAGTGTTGAGAAAACAGGTTAATTTGACCAAGTATTATTTTGTTAGGGTAGGAAGCCAACCAGCTAGGATTGTCCAGCTAATGCTGTAGCTGCCTGGGGGCTGGCAGAAGGGTGGGCTGGGCCTTACAGTGGACCAGGGAAGACCCTTGGTTGTGCTGTCTCAGCATGGTTGTATTTAACATGATGTCAGACAAATACACACATCTCCATCCTACCCAAACTCTTGTTTTCTTTATTGACAGTTATTTAAGTGAAAAGCAAGGAGGTCTAAGTGAGAAAGATGTTATATTCCCCAGGGGCGCTGCTGTCATCTGTGTTGTTCTGTTATGTGATTATCTTCCTTCACGATGCTCTTTGCCAGACACAGGGCCTCAGTGTCTTCAGTCTTGCAGAGGCCACAGTCTTGCAAGCATTTGCGTATACCCCCGTGCTCAATATTATGGGATTACCTACCACAAAACTGAGAACTTGTGAAGGTGCATGCTCAAGCAGGCTTCAGATGCCCCGTATCAAATGTTACACAACAGCAGAGAGGGTAGTAGGATTTAATACAGGCTGTTTCTCAATGGCTAGTGCTATATCCAGTCTTTTGGTTTCTCTGCCTTTTTCTTTAAACGTTCATGAGAACTGCAGGGTGAAGTCTTTTTCATGTATTCCAGGAGAAAAAGAGCTGCTAATCTTGCCCTGTTGAACCTTGTTCACAAGCTGTGTCATGCTGCCCATGCCACTTGCCACCAGTTACCGAATCTCTGGAGTAGCTTCTGCAGCTAAGCTGATGAGCAGCCTAGCCAGGAGTACTCCACAATAACTGACTCAAGAACTCTGATGCTTTTTGAGCTTCTTTTTCAACCCTTACCATTTGTTTTACTATGTTTCTTGAAGGTCCCATTTAAATCACGTACATGGGGCCGGCATGCGGTCTGTGGGCTGTCCTTGTAAACCTGTGGTGAGGGTCCCACATAGTTGCAGAGGGGATGACTAGCTGGTTAGCTGAGGTTCAGAGACACCAAAAAGCTTTGAGTGTACGATTTGACCTGGCATTTGAAGGTTCCGTCCCCTGTTCAACATATGTGGTCAGTTTTCCCAGACCTTTGGTATCACTGTCTAATGCTTTTCCTGCAAAAAACCCTATTTGCTTGTAATAGAATAAGTATTGCAGATATCAACCTGAGTTAGTCTTACAGTGCTCTGGATTATGAATGAGACCCAAAGGTGCACAAACCAAACAGCCATTTATTTTTTGAATGTTCCCACTCCTTCCCTCACAGGGGCTTGTTCCTATCCAAGCATAGAAAGAATAATAATAATACAAAGGTAAGAAACAGTTTCTCCTGTGGGCGATTTGGTGCCTACTCTATTGTCTGAAATCGCAGTGCAGTGAGACAATGAATCCAAGAGCATGAAACTCTGTATCTGTGGGTGAGGGAGCAGCCTGCCCTGTGTAAGCAGAGGGGCAAAGCAGTGTTGTACAGAGAGGTCGTGTGCCCTCAGAGCAGCCTCAGAGGCAGTGGTGGTGGGATGTTACTGACGTACAGGGTGCACGTGTAGGAGGAAGAGGATGCTCAAAGGTTGTGAGTGAGCAGGTCTGTGTGTAATTGCAGTTAAAAAAAAATCTTGGCCACTTTTGAGTTTCTTTACATGCCTGCTTGAGCTATTCACGTGAAACGAAGAATTCCCATTGAAACAAAGGGAAAATATTTTAGAAGGTTTTTTGGGTTGGTTGGTTTTTTTGCTGTAGTTGTAAAGAGATTACATTATCCTCAAATAATACCAGGCTGGGTTAACTTTTCTCTCATTAGATTGTTGAAATCATGGACGCTTTTCCAGTGGAGCTGGTTTTATAGTGGTCTCCCTTCCGCCTCCAGCTCTTTGGACACCTACGCTGGATAACTTTGTGTGGATAACTTTGTTGAGGTGCTGCCCAGCCCTGTGGGGAGCCGGCTCCCACTAGAGTGCGCTAGGACAGTTCAGATGGGGATGTTTTTCTTCTGGCATCAGCGTGAAAGTGTCAAAGATGCCGATGTAAGACACAGAATCATAGAACGCGCTGGGTTGGAAGGGACCTGTAAAGGTCATGTTTTGAATACAAGGAGTCTGGCTAGTTTCCCCGACTTTAGGCTACAGTTTCCCCAAAAGAGGCTGGAAGTGTTCTGCAAAGCCAGCCATAGCTGCCCAGAAGGTTTGGGCTGAGTCAAGTGCTGGAAAAGAGGTTTTTGAAGACATCAGTCTGTACCCCAGCAGGGAGAAGCTCAGTTCTTGAACCTTTTATTTAACCTGTCTCATCTCACAGCCCCTTTGTTTTTAGCTTACTGCTCTGTGTGACAGAGGATGTGAAAATCTGATGTTGTACTTTGCCAAGGACAGGAGTCCATCTCAGGGTCCCATTAATGGCCTCCTGTTCTCATCTGTGCATTTCAAAACTGCAGCTAATAAGCTTGCCCATTGTCCATCACAGAAATTTTCTGCCTCAGCCCATACTTGAACCCAGCTCCTAGACCCTAGCCCTTGTCTGCTGCCCTTGCTTGCTTCCTGTTTACCTAATTAGGCAGCTGGAGCATAATTCCTTTCATGATCTGCAGTCTAATACATAAAGATGACAGTGACATGAATCTTGGCTTAGGATTCAATTTGCATGTTAATTCGTTGTGGTTCCCCAGATATTTGGAATTTGCTCTGACAGGATCCTGGAGATGATGAAACACTCCCTGGGTGGGGTGTTCTCCTGTATCCCAGCGAGAGCCTGGAGGGACAGGTGACATAGTTTTACTGTCCACCAGGCATCATCTGTTGTAGAACTCGGGGGATCTGCAGCAAAAAAAAGCAAAGCAAAAGCAAAAAGCAAAGCAAAAATCATCACTGAGGAATTCTTCTTAGTATACGATGCAAATAGAGTCAAGGCTGATTGCAAAGAGTCGAGAAGCATCTGGAAATCAGCGGAGCCTAGCGAGAGAAGCTGCAACAGATTAAGAAGGAACACAGGCAATTTACACAGCAAACCGGCTGTTGGTTCACTGAGTCCCTCAGACACTTGTCTAGGGACGAGAGACACTTAAAGCAGGGAGGAAAAATGTGATTTCCCAGAGTGGAAGACCACGTTGTCTTTGAAGCCAGCAAACCCCATCGCTCAGTTCCCTCAGACTTTGCACTCACCTTTCTAATATCCCCAGGAGCTGCCTTACAGGGAAGAGAGCAAACACTGTGAGCCCATATTCATTTCCAGCTCACTGGGGGACCCAGGAAACCATCGCAGGTTGCTAACAGGCTCAGAGGAGACCTGACAGCGATTGCAGACAGAGCTGCTGCTTTGCAGCATGTCTGGGAAAACAGCGGCTTGCCAAAGATAGCACAAGGAGGCTCCCCTGGAAAGCCAGTCGGAGGTGGTTATTTATGCGTGTTATGTTAGCGCTAGCTGTGATCCAGACCCCCATGAGGTAGGATATAGGATAAAAACAGGTCTTGCTGCAAGACCTTGTGATGTGAATAGAAATCGTGTCTAAACAGGAGGATGGAAGAAGAGACCGAGTTGTGTGAAGAGCCATGGCCATCATACAGCAGTCAGTGCCACAGCCAGCAAAGGCTTGGAGCACTCTCGAACTGGCACTTGGTTTTATTCTAAGAGAAGTTGTTCTTAGTTGCAGCAAATAGTCCATTTTCAGATTTTGATGATTTTACACATTGTCTAATTTTAGACAGAAAAAAAAATCAGAAGGAGAGAGTGAAACATTTTTTCGTAAGTCACTTACTCCTTTTTTTTTTTTCCCCTCTCAAGAAACTGCACCAGGTCACTGTATTTTGGCCTTGGAAACATGGCTAACATTTTAATGAAGAATTCTGGAGAAAAAAAAACAAAACAAAACAAACAACTTTGTTTCTTTTCTATGTTCAGAACTCAATGGCTTTGGATTCCCCTGGAGTTTCTTGTACTTTCTGAAAGGCTGTTACTCTGTATGCCCTGCATTCATAATCAGTTGTGGCTCCTTCTTTCTGTTCTAACCTTCCTTGCTCAGAGTCTCCTGTCGCAACAGGACAAATTCTGCCTTTTCAAAATCCTCTCACTGAAGTTTTGTGACAAAGAATGACTAGAAAAGGAAGGATTTTATTCCCTGGAACACACCATTAAACCAAACCCTTTTGGTTTTCACCTCAGTCAAAGCCAAGTTCTTCAGCTTTTCATTAAAAAAAAACCAACAAGTACCTTTAAGGTCCCTTCTAACCCGAATCATTCTATGATTCTACTTGGAATTGATCAGGAGGCCTTAAAACGAACATTCTCACGTTCTAGAATAAACAATGTCATTTTCCAGATAATACTTCCCAGAAAACTGGCATTTAAACATGTAGCTGTTATTCCATTAATGAGGGTAAACTTCTGAGCCGGCTTTGCGCACCCAAGGACTTGGGAAACACAGGTTCTGCTTCCTGAGTGATGACCCTGTGCAAATTAAATGAGCGGTGTTCATGTTTCCCTGCATGCAAATGGGGGGGACGACAACAACGTGCCTTTTTCCCGGTGCAGCTGAAATCTCTTGGTGAAAAGCCCTGGGGCAAGACTGAGTTACATCAATTGTAGGCACAGGCTCTGCCTTCGTTCATGCAGTAAATCCACCTGGAAGAGGCAGGGAGCCTTCAGGATGGGGATGACAAATACCAGCCCTCGTTAGGCAGAGCTGAGGCAGGTACTAATCACCCTGGAGCTGCAACCTCCAGAAACCGTGTCTCTGTGCCTGTGTCTGCTCAGCAGCTCTTGTTCTGGAGTTGCTGGAGCCCTCAGTCATGCTTTGATTGCGTGGAGCTGTTTTACCTGGGCTAAACTAACAGATGCATGATGGGTGACAATTTTGGCCCCTATATGGGTTCCTAGAAAAACTCAGCCTGGGACTGAGGCCGAGGCTGGGACCTGCTGCAAAACACTTTCAAGCGTGTTCTTCAATTCACCTAACTAATGTTTTCTTCAATCCTATCTTTTAATCAATGATAATAACATTAATCACATAATTATGGTCTCATGCCATTGTCTTATAAGACTTGGGTGACTAACAAGGACAGGGTAACACCTCAGTTTATTTTGCTGTGTTTTATTGACTAATTTAATATAGTTGAAAAGAAGCAAACATGCTGGGGATGGAATTCCTGAAATAAAATATTTTTCTGGCAATATGCAACATTTGGCTATTTTTGGTGAGTTGACAAGTAGGTTGTTGGGGTTTTTTTATTTATTTACACTGTTTTTGACATAAATACATACCTTGTCAGAACCTGGAAAAAGACTTGCTTGGGTCTGGTCACATACATTTAACTCAGCTTGTACCCAACAAGCTCACACTAGCACCATAACAAACACACTAAGGAAGAGGCAGTTTACCCATGATGGGTCAGATTAAAAAATCCTTTAAATAGAACATGGGGAGTTCTTCTTTTGTAGAATAACTCCTGGAAGGGGCTGAAATCCAAGTATTAGGCAGCATCGAATCCCACTGATACAAGCAGCACACTGAGACCAGGAGTTGAGAATACATGTAATTGAATCATGTGAAATGTTTTTCACTCCTGGATTGATGTTAGAGACTCGGGTCTAATGACATAGTTTGGGGAAAGGATGGTTAATTCTTCACATCCTGAATTTTTGTTCAGTTTTGACATTTCTCTGCCCAAGTCCTCCTTTACTGATCCACTGGATCATCGGCATCATCCCATCTGGAAAGAGGGCAGCACTTTTCTTCAGAGATATTTTAGGCTAAAGACATCCTCTTCTAAGTATCTTGGGTGTAGGGGAGACACTGAATGTTGAATTTCATGGGCCTCCTTTTGTATTACCAAGGAAGCAGGGATAAAGGACAAGGCTGCAGGGAGTCCAGCATTTGAAGTCTGATCTCCAGCTCTTTTAGAGACCCTCGTGTGACAAGTGGAGCAGCTTCGACCCTCGTGGGACAAGTGGAACAGCTTCTACCCTCGCACAACAGAAATAAGCCGGGCCTGTGGTAGGAACTAGCTTTAGCCTTTCCAACTTAATCCACCCTGCTGATCTGTGCTCGTCAGAACCAGCTACCACCATTCTTTCCAGTGCATTCCCATCTTCTCTCTTACCTTTTCACTGCCATCATTATTTATGCTCTCTGTCCAAAGACTCAGTGGTACTTGATTTGCAACTGGCTTTGGGTGAACACATGATTTCACAGCAGATCTTGACAATAATTAGCTTGGACTTCTTTTTCCTGAGGATGACGAGACTCTTGGTGGTTTGTTTTGGGTTTGCTTTTGCTTATTTTTCAAAAAATGAAGATCTAGTGTAATTACTGCGGAAAACTGCAAGGCGCAACTGAAAGCTACATAAACTTTGAAAACTGGAAGGCACAAAGTCAAAGTATATGCAGTTTTTTTATAAATTCATTAATTTTTAAACCAGCTTCACAGTTTCCAAGCCTAACTTGAAAGTTCTAAGCATTGTGCAGCCACAGGGCTCCCATTGTTGGCACCATAAAAACTTTGCTATTTCTCCTACATCTAATACCATGTAATATCATTCATACTGGTTTAATGTCCCAGTTTGAGCTGTGTCCTGCAATGCACCTGTTTTGATTTTGGCTTGGTACTCATTTCTTGTACTTCCACCTGGTGGCTGAAATACTGCAGCCCTCTGAGCTTGCGCTGCTGTTTTCCCCTGATTTTCAGTAGTGCTCAGGTTAGCACTTATTCACCTTTGCAATCCTGGTCTTTCCCCCTTGTTCTCTACGTGATCAAAATTTGTTTGCATGGGATTTTTGTGAACATCTACACACACTAACGATGGGCCAACTTGTCTTTTGAGGTTTTCTCCATCACTTTTCTGCTTTGACACCTCCTGCCGTTCCTTAATGTTGTTTTCTTGCATTTCTCCCTGTTTTCCAGAAAGAAATTTTGATTAGGCAATAAATGCTGGGCTATCCATCATGTTATGGCATTCACAAGTGACATGGCACTTCTCAGCCTATACGGCAGAGATTTTTCTTAATCAGCTGAAGTGAGCCACAGGTAAAAGTGCTTAAAGACCTGATTTCCATTGCCATCCCCTTGTGATCCCGTCTAACGCTACGGAAGTAAGGCAGAGCCATTGTAAGTGCCATGTAACAGTGCAGCCCAGCTGATTAAAAACCTGCAAAGCTCAGAAGGTTTCACAAAAGTCCTGTCAGTCAGCTTTCATTTGACTTGAGGTCTTATTTTCATTTATTTACAGTATTGCCCATTATGTGTAGAGTGTTTGCTAAACACTGAAGAATAATGGTCCTGTCCCACGCAGCTGACAGCAGAAGGGCTGACAAAGGGAAGGAATGTAGTAAAAGTAGTAATTTATGTATGAGTCATGCTTCCCAGCGAGCTGGGCTGGTAAAAATGGCCAGTTTTATGGCGAGGTTGGAAAACAACAACAAAATTACCTTTGTGAAAAAAAAAAATCCAAAACACAACCCCCAAAAAAAAAAACCCACCGAAATCTTTGGACCAGGACTTTGATTAAAGATGACTTATTGCCAACAGCACGGGGGAGGGAATCCTGGAGAGGCATCTTGATTTATCAGATGTAAGCCTCTGGAGAGGGAGATGTTTCTGGCGTAGACACCTGTGCCTAAGACGAAACGGAGACAGCAGCAGCAGATCTTGCCTACGGCATAGAAAAACTGATAAGGAAGCAGGAAGACAGAAGATACTATGTGTGAGAGATGAAAATTGATGAGGTGGAGGTGGAGTTATGAGTCAAGAGCAGTTGGTGAAGCAGGGAAGAAAGTGATCGGAGGTAGTTTTTTGGCAAATTGACAAGTTGTCCCATATCCATCTAATGCAGAGGATTCCACAGGAAGGTTTGTGTCTTCGTCCACCAGCGTGACTTGGGGTCTGATTTTGCTCCACTTAAAGGCAATGACAGACTCCTATTGATTCATGGGAGCATTAGAAATCAAAGAAAACTTGCTGTGGCAACTGACTAATTCAATAAAAACATTGATTTCTCCAGCTGGACAATTAAAGAGCATGAATGCAGCGTAGCTGATTTCTGTCTAAATTAATGTAACAAATGATCATTGATTCAAGTGAGAGAAAACTGCACCGCAAAGGAAAGGACCTTCCACATTAAAAAATCCGCCAGCCTGTGTGAGTTAGTCTTTAATGTGCCACAGATAGAGCCAGTTCCTATTCTTTTGCCTGCACTTCCCTACCTAACCTGTCACTCTGTTGTAGAGCACCCTTGGGTTCTGCATCGATAGCCGTACAACAGTCTGAGGTTTGTCCGAAACACTGACTTTACCAGCCAGCATTCCTGTGGAGAGTTTGAGAGTCGCTCTTCCAGACTGAGACTCTTGAGTACCAGCAGAGTGAAAGGTAGCTTTGAGCCTCGCTTGTCTATACTTGGCCTGGTGAAGCTTTCTGTGCCTGGTGTTTGTTGTAAAACAAAACCAGTGTTCGTGTTCATACTTTTCTTCCTTTACTTCTACCAGCAGCTGGAAAAGGGTTTCCCTCAGCCACAGCACAACATCACCTTTCTGTAGGTTGTCTCAGCAGCTTCAGAAAACGGGAGAAGACAAATCTCTGTATCTTCTCTGCCTGTCCTTCTTAACCAGTTCCTGGTTTCTTGTGGACATAAAAACCAATGCCACGTCTGCACCCCCACTGATGGGAGAAGGCACATGGGCACAGTTGTCTGAAGGCAAATGTGAAGGTGACTCATCTCTGCTCTTTGCAGCATGTGTCTGTGTTAGTCAGCAGGACTTCGGAGTTGGTTGGCTGAGTCCTCACCTCGCAGAGCAGCTGAGGGAAAGGCAGACACACAAGGACAGGGAAGACCCCAGAAAAGCAATGCAGGAGCCCATGGGGTTCAAAATGGGTGATGGGAACACCTCATAGTGTCGCTTCAGATGAATGGCACTGGTTTTCCCCTGGGTTCGAGACAGCTGCCTCTTCCCCGGCAGCAGGGAACATGCTTTGAGCCCCACATCAAAGCCATGAAAAGGGAACTTCTCAAAGCACTGTAGCTAAGAATGGGCCCTGATATTTTCAGGGCTGCTGGGTAGTTGCAAACTGACGTTACAGCTTCATGCTTTGCTGCATTGACTTGGGAGTTGGTGCCTGATGCAGTACGATGGCCATTTGTAAAATGCCTTTTGCCCATTGAGATTAGCTTTAACAGTCTCGAGGTGGAGGGCTACAACTAACCGTGCCGAACTAACTGCACCACAGCAGCCCTGGCAGTCAGACCGCAAGGTCCCAGCTGCTGACAAGACCAGCCGCCAGCCTTACAGCAGGAAACACATCCCTGTGTCCCCTGCTCCTAATTTTTCAGCCTGGCTAGGGGCTGGGGCAGTGGTGGGTGCCACGGGCGTGCTGCAGCGCTGGCACGGAGGCACAGTTGCTTCTGCTTTTCCCTGCTTGGGGTGGTAGCTTGGGAGTGTGGGCAGGACAGGCAGTGACATTTTAACAGCTACTTTTGTTTATGTCAGTAAACAGTCAGGGCAGTGACCTGGGCAATGTCTCGATTTCACATTGATCCGTGGGGCTTTGACGTAGATCAGGCTCACCTTAAGCGTGGATGGGATGTCCCAACACATGCTGACCTGCCAGAGATAACCGTCCCCTATCGTCACCTTGCAACAGCAGGACACCGCTTCTGCGCTTGATGTCTTTGTTTTCTTCTCTAGTAGGCTGCATCTACAACAGAGGTGTTCCGAGACACATTGCTCCTCCTGCTCTTCATCCCAGGAACAGGACTTATGAGGTGTGATAAGAGTTGTGGAGCATTAACGGAGCAGGATGCTCAGTGCTGGAGAGGAGGAGGGGTATTTTGCTCAGCCACCAGGATCAAAGCTAAGCTGCTTTACAACATAGAAAGTGGCTGTTAGAAAAATGTGTCTATTAAAAGGTCAGGTCCAGTCTTGCGTTCTGGACTGACACCTGCACAAGCTGGTAAATGATACATAATGAATACCTTATTAGGTTATTTTTTTCTATTTTAGGGTCGCCATTAACATCCTATTAGAAAATAACAGTTTTCTCAGAGGATGCCAAATTGCTGGTTGTTGTTATTTCTGCAAATAACACTGAATCTGTAACTTGTTTAGGAGCAGCTTGTCGCAATATTCGGTGGTCAGATCTGGAGTGTTAATTTAGCGTGCTTCTCTTCACTGATAATGGGAGCCTAACTCTCAGAATCAAATTTCTTATGGGCAATGGGCAGAGGGACAACCACAAACCATTCAAAAATTGTGACATCTTTGCATGATGTGGTCTTTCTGATGTCCGTGTCTTTTTAGAGTTTATGTCTTTCAGCATGTCCCTTCAGTTTTGAGGTCTGAAAATGGTTCTTTTGCTTTAAGGAAAGACGGTTGTCTCATAACCTAAATCCCAGCACCAGGAACATGAGGGGAGAAATTAAATACCTGAGAGTAGCAAATCTTTCAGAATAAAACACAGGATTTGCTAAACGTTCAGTACTCCTGCTGGAAGTGTACAGTGCTGGCTGAAAAGCTCTCTGAAAAGCGCCAACAGACTTGTTTGAAAATTCAGACACGCAGTTACAGATTTGGAACTTTTTCCCCGGCAATAATACAGCTCCACTCTTGTAACTGCTGGTAGCTGTCATGGAAGCTTTTTGTTTCCCAGCAAAAAGTACCAGAGGCAACAGTGGTACATTCAACAGAGCTTTGATGCAGAATGTTCAAAAGTAGGATTCCTATTCTCTCTGCAAAGCCTGGCCCCCAGAAACCTCCCTTGACCTCTTCCAGGTATGAAACAGTCCCACGTGTGCTTTAGTGCTCTTCTTCATAAGATTCGTCCACGTCCTCCCCACATGCATCTTGCCAAGCAGACAGCTGAAATGTTACCGGCCACGCTTTGTTCTGCGGATGGCTTTTGAGTATTCATAAGATGGTCGGGAAGAATGAGGCTATTTCATGTCTTGTCAAAAGTAGGATGGTGCTTTTATGGGACTTGCCACTGCTCCTCCCTCCTCTAGATCATCTCTTTCATGTGCCTGCGCAAGGCTGAGGTGATAATCTGCTTCAGAAGAAACTACACTGCCACGGGAAACAGCTGAGGAATTAGTTCACAAACAGCAGAGAGAAAACTCAGAGGCAGAGTGAAAAAGAACAAAAAAAGAGCTGATTGCAGTTTTAAGTTGAATTTCCACTACCTTCCAAGCAGGCGTTCCAGTTTGAGCATATTAAATTCACATATTACTCAACAGCCAGGGCTGTTTAGCAATAAAGACCTCTGGCACTGAAAGAGACTCAAACCGAATCTTCCCAGCCAGCAACAAAACGCAAGGAGTGTCACGCTGAACATCATTGGGTCGCGTAGCTTGTTAAGGCAAGAGGCTGGAGCCTGACTTGTGCAATCGCTGCAAGTGATGTTGTCCTGTGACACACTCACTGTCATAGATAACTCTGCCTTGGAGATTAAAAAAGAAGAAATTAAACGTAGTCCTACAAATGGCAGTTCTGTAGCCATGGTAAATTAAATTGCACACACACACACGCAGAATGTGAGTACTTTAGTAACTTGATGCAAGCTGCATTTGGAATTGGTTTTATACCTGTCGATTCCTGTCTGTGGAAAAAAGTAACTGCAAACAATGCTTGCTGTGCCTCCCAAAAATGAGAGGAAAAAGGTTCAAAACCAGTTTGTACAGCAGAGTCTTGTTTGGAAGTCTCCAACTTCCAGTCCTGGGCAGAGGAAGAAGACACCGCAGGGTTTTCACGTCTTCTTGTGTAAAAAGAGGAAGATGCTTGACTCCACAGCTTTCCTGAGGTTTGAATAATGAAATATTTCTAACTAATGTTTACGTAAGGTTTGACTTCTGTGATGCTTTGCATTGCATCCACTGCATGCAAAGTGTCTCCTTCTCATCAAGGAGAGGCCTCTGGCTCCCAGAGTCGGGTACGCCAGCCCTGCCAGGATGCTGTTGCAGGCTTCTCTTCCTGAACATGGGGAGCTGCCCACATTAAAGCTGTCTGTGAAGTTAAACACGTGTATAAATGATCGTGGAAGCAGGCCTTCAGGTTATTTGAGGACTATAGATTTTAAGATGGATTCTCCTGGGGATTTTGCAGGTGGATGTGAGTTTGCCCTGCCCGTACTTAAAGGAAAACCTCAGCTGTGGAAATGCATCCGTAGTTAGCTGATCCGCCGTGCCTCTTGCCATGGCTGTGTTGGCCCTGTTCCTGCTCAGCTCAGAGCTAAAGGAGGGGTCACATCTGTCTTATCAATCGTGGCTGAGCAGCAGGGAGGAGGGTGATGGGAGACAGTCACAGAATCACAGAATCACGGAATGTCAGGGGTTGGAAGTGACCTCAAAAGATCATCTAGTCCAACCCCCCTGCCAGAGCAGGATCACCTACAGTCGGTCACACAGGAACGTGTCCAGGAGGGGTCTGAATGTCTCCAGAGAAGGAGACTCCACAACCTCCCTGGGCAGCCTGTGCCAGGGCTTTGTCACCCTCACAGTGAAAAAGTTTTTCCTAATGATTTTGTGGAACCTCCTATGTTCCAGCTTTCACCCATTGCCCCTTGTCCTGTCACTGGATGTCACCGAAAAGAGCCTGGCTCCGTCCTCCTGGCACTCCCCCTTGACATATTTATAAACATTTAGGAGGTCACCCCTCAGCCTCCTCTTCTCCAAGCTGAAGAGACCCAGCTCCTTCAGCCTTTCCTCACCAGGGAGATGTTCCACTCCCTTAATCGCTTAGTCGCTCAGGCCATGCTCAGGTGTGCAGCTCTGGCTACACGCATGGAACCATCTATGAAGCCTTCTGTCATGAGAAAGCACCTGAATGGAGCATTACCAGTCTCCCTTACTAGCAAGTGTAAGCCCCAAATTACCTGATTTTCAGGGGACTGAACATATATAACTCCAAGTGTTGTGGCCACAGCTCTATGTGCCTTTAAAAATGAAGGGAATTTTAGGCACTCTGCAATATTCAAGAAAAGGTGCTGCTGAAACTACCTGTGCTCTCCAGGGAATGTGTATGACTTATTCCACCTTCTTACACGCATGAGAGTTTTTTGTCAAAATCTATCCCCCTTCCCCAAAACACTGATTAGCCCATGTTTGATAAGGATTTTTGAAATTAAGGTTTTTATCAACTTTTCCATGAAATTTAAGATAACTTCTCTGTCAAAAAAGCCCCATCCATTTGGAGTGCTTGTGAGAAATTGTGTCAAAAGTGGCATTAATATGTGGGGTTGAGTGAGTCTCTGTAAAGATCAGTTGCGAAAAAAAAGTGTTTTACATTAATAGAGCCCCAGGGCTCTTGCCTGTTTCAAAATGATGCACTCTTGGGCAACCTTTGTGCCCAAAGTAACATAAAACCAGTTGTGCAGCACAGAATTGCTTGAAATATTTTATTCCATTCCCTTTTTCCAAATTAATCTGTGCCTAACTAGCTTCCTGTAATGCAGGAGACACAATATTGGTTCTACAGTAGCTGAAATAGTCATGCAAGCCAGTGTCTAGATGTCGTAGACTCCTCGATATCACTGTTCTTGTGCTGAGAGGAGAAGTTTCCCCTATAGGAGACAGTTGATCTGTTGGCTGATGATTTCTGATATTACATGGTATGTTATTTGTGCACTCTAGGTTTCCTCATACGAGTTGAACAGCCTGCACTGGTGAGAAGGTTAATGTCTTGCTACGTCATTTGACTGACACTGGATATTATTTCCACATTTATACTCTGGTTTAACTTCTAGGAAGAAGCTATATCCCAGATAAATAGCACAACCCCATTTGCCCTCCAAAGTCCTCAGTGCTGTCTTTGAATTATCAATGGCACAAACTGAGGCTTGTGCACCCATCTCTGTGAGATACATGTATATATGTCTGTATATTATGGTCTGTCTTGAAACTAGTTCTGGAAAAGGAGACATCAGGTAGCTCCTTCCAAGGGGTCACGTAGCTTAGTGCCTACAGAGAGTGCACTCCTCCACGGTATTTTTTCCTCAAGCAGCCGTCTGATACTGCCTCTGTTTTCTTGGAGGCAATGAATGTTGCTTCCAGTGCAGCACCAATGTCTCATTATTAAGTAATTAGAAAATGGTTTTTATAAGCATTTTGACTGTAGAGAGTCCCAATTACTCTTATTACTACTACCTTCTGGCAATGGCGAGGAAGACACTGACGAATCTGCCTTTGATGTCTGTTGAAACAAGCTGAAGAAAAAGGGTAGACCTTTGGACTCTAAATAATGATACTATCCATAAATAATAAAGCTCTTCAGGGCCCTTTGTAGACAAACTGTAACTTCCTCCTGAAAGGTGTGCATCTGCATGCACAGGCACGGTTCTGTCCTGTGCTCCTCTCTTACCACTGCGTCAGCAGCACTTCAGGGCTATAAATTTCTTACAGAACATATTTCTTACTGTGGTGGTTGTAATGGCATCCAGAAGGACACACATCTAGGGGCTTTGGGGCTTTTTTGATAATTTAAAAATTTTTCCAGACAGAAATTTTGTTTGGGCAAGAACAAAAAAAAAAAAAAAAAGGCAGCAACAAATGAGGTCATTTGCTTGAGATTTTCAGACATCCAGACTGGAGGTGACTAGAATTCTGGCCAGTTCTGCAACTTGGTAGCTGTGAAACCCACCAAGTCATTTGGGATGTCTTGGCCTTTGGACCAAGGAGCCCGGAATATAGTCACCAAACAACCTTTCTAACAGTCAGGAGGATCTGCCAGGCCTGCTAGACACCCAGAGGTCCTGGACTAATGGCTCTAGACAACTGGCTCTAGACAACTTGCTTTTTGGCTTTGCAGTGCACTTATAGCAGGACCAGTACAAGCAGGACCCATCAGACCTGTACGGTTGATCGCTATATACCCACCAAGCACAACTTGGTTTGGGTGTGAGTGACTATCTGGGCCTGTCCAGAAGGTGCTGGACTTGCCATGCTCTTAGTGCGAGTCTGTCCAGCAGTACCTGAGTTTAACTTCTCTTTCTCCGTACCATGCCCAAGAAAGCTTCCACATGATGGCAAAGTCACATTATCAACTCTAGGCTGTCTTTTCCATTTGAAAAATAAAATGGCAGCATGCTGTTAGATTAAATCCAGCAGTGACAAGTCTCTGAGGCATATCGAGAGTGAGTATATCATAGCTGAACAGCTCGGTGTGTATCGAGGGCGATTCCCAAGATAAAGGCACACCATGCAACCACTAGCAAGGGCATGCTGCTGGCAGGCAGCTGGCTAATTGCAAACTCCAGGTCTGCAGTGGAGGCCCAGGCTTACAGCAGCACATCTTACAACAACTCCCAGGGAGCCGCTGTCTTCCCCGGCACGTGTACCCTACCCGGCTCTGCGAGGCGCACGCTGTGTGCCTTGTGCACGGGCAAGGACAGATTTTGAAACCCAGGCCATAAACTCCGAGCAAGCCTTTCTCATGTGCGGTGCCCTGCCTTCAACTTCAGAAGCCTTCATGAAGGACCAGGGTGTTTTCTCTCGGGAAGGGTGCCGGGGTGCGAGTCGTTAGGGAAAGGAGGGGTGAGCACTCTCTCCCAGGCTGATTGCTGATCCTCAGGTTGAGCCACCCTCCCTCACCCTTTCGATGAAGATTGCCCGTCTCCATTGTATGACTCAGAGGATCAAACCCTCTTTTGGGACATTTTATCAGTGACCTGAAGAGAGGAAAAGGTTCTGAAACCTTTCCTTTACTGTAAATATATGTATGGGTTGTCCGTCCCTACATTTAGGAGTTCTCAAAACCAATCTGTAGGTGAGCAAGCTCTGCTTTGCTTCTGTCTAGGCTCCTCTATCACCGAAGCACTTGCATGAGATTATTACAACACCTATTTTTCTTCTACAGCAAACAAGTTCCCAGCCATAGGAGGCTGACAGGCCTTGTGTAACTTGTCATTACTCATCAGCACTCCCTACACTCGTTTAGATCTCAGGGTGTGGTTTTAATTAGCTGATTCTGTAATAACACCCAGGTGACTTGGTGATGGAGAGACACCCTGGAAACCTATTAAATAGGAGTATAGTGACTCCACGTCCTTAGAGTACTCTCAGATTGTTGTCTGCTTCTAGAAAGTGAGTCTGTGGGGTTGTTTGTCCATCCTTCCCCATAGCTTCTAAACCTGTTGGTTGATACAGCCAGGTTATGCTGCTGGTAGAATTTATCAGAGCTGTAGACATTTCATAGAAACGTGCAACCAGGTAGAAGAGGAAAAAATATGTTAAATGCCTGGACTGAGAATCCTGTGCTTGTTTAGGTAACAGAAAATCCATGTAGGAAGGAGCGTGTATGAATGCACTGGCTATGGGGGGAAAAATATGTCCTCAGATACTGAGTGAACTGGACTATCAGTAGGTGTTGTATTATCCTATAATAATCTTAGTTTCGATTCTTTTCCTGTTGTTACTTTTAAGTTTTCTTATCTCAGCAGCTTGTGATGTATTTCATTTTGCTAGGCTTCTGTGGTCTTCAGCATGTGGCAACCAAGTTTCATTGGCTTTTGCTGAAGCTGCTTGGGGCTTTGAAATAATCTGCTATCAAGGTATGTGCTTGGCTAAGGACTTTTTAGTGTTTAATATCAGATGCATCAGCCTTGTGTATCCCAAGACTCATATTGTTTAGGGCTAAACAAAGTTTTACTTTGGTTGCCTTTATAACACTGAGCAGGTTTTTGGTCTAGTTGGTTGCATTTTTAATAACTCAATAAAATCAAGTGGTACTATATGCGAGCAAGTTGAACTGTTGCTTTGGTTGGGGCTTTATTGGACATAGTTTTCTGTGGTATCTTTGGATCTGAAACAACAAGCTTTTTTTTTTTTTTAAACCTTGCACTGTCAAGACAATTAAATCTCTTCTCAAGAATATTCTGCAAGTTAGGCAGCTTTTTGGTCTTCTACACTCATCTATACTCGACTCAGGTTTGTATTTGAGTCTTCCAGCCCACTGTTTCAGGCTCTACATGGAAGAGTGTCTGTCCCTACATAAGCATGCTTGCTAGCTGGTCCCATTTTTATATGGGAGAAGCAAGATGAGTGTTCTTTTATAGTACTGATGATCACTGCTCCATTGATACTGGCTTCATGTGTTGTGTTGCAGTATCTCTCAGGATATAGGGTCTTGGTGTTACTTTCTGCCTTTTGAACTCAACCAGCTGTGAAGCCATTCTTGCATTTCTGATGGAGCAAAGAAAAAAACCTTCTTTTCAAACTCCACATGACTGAGGGTTTATCGTCCTATCATGTGCAGATGACTATAGTAATTTTTTAACTTAATCTCTCAGGAGACATAGGTTTCCACTGCATGCAGAACACAACACTCATCTTGCCTCCGCTGTTTCCTTATCTTTGCTGTCTGTCCTTTTAATTTGGAAGCTGGTTTGCTGGAGTTTTTTTGGCAGCTTTGCCGACGCTTGCATTTGGAAAGCACAATTGTCCCCAGCCTTGGAAATACCAGTCATCCTTTGCAAAGTCAAATCCATTTTTCACAGTGACTTTGCTTTGACCTTGTTATCAGTCTTGCCATAAATAGTGTGATCTCCAATTAGTCCATCTGTCAGCTGTCCAGGCTCACGTGACAGGACATGAGCGTTGCCACACAGATTGGGAACTGGCTGAACGCACAAAGAATGATAAATGAGAAACATCAGAGGATTTGGATGCTGGTAGCTTTCTAATGTCCTATTGGGAGCCTCGGCATTAGAGCCACTCTTAATATTGTTAATAATCGGGTTAAAGGACAGACTGATGAAGCTTGCAATGATACCATCCGCTCGCTTTTACAAGGCAAGGTTCTGGAGTAAAGTTTGCATCGAAACGGGCACCCCAGGTAATGATTGTGTGCGCGCCTTGGGATTCCATGGGTTTAGGTAGATTGGAAGTTGGACCCTGGCCCCCAGAATAAGGATTTTGAGAAAGAGCTTTACACATAACTGTCTGAGCACAGCGGACCCCGAGTTAGTGGGCTTGAACACATACTCTGAAGACTATACACTGCTGGGACTGCTTGATGAGCAAGAGAGTGGAATAGAGGGGGGGTGTGGCCATGCTGCTGAACTTCTACTGTGCTAGGGAGATGCTAAACTGGGTTTATTGCTGGCTACCAGGATCTATCAGTAGCAGCTGCCTTTCCCTATTTATTACTTGCCCACAACTCCTTACTGACTCTACTTTTATTACTGATTCAGCGTTACATATGAATGGTATCACAGGGATTTGTAACTGGTGGAAAAGGGGCAGTGTGAAGCCTGCAAGCAACCTGTGGCAAGGTAGGTGTGTGTGTAGGAGCCTCACAAAAAAAAGCCCTCAGCTGCTGGGCGTGGTGGGAAATGATTCATGAACCTGTAGGTTTGCTAAGACCGGATGTAGATGAAGGTGACCTTAGGAGCAAATGAGTAGGGTAAAGGGCTGGCTGGTAACACTACCCTTCTGAACAGAGGCACCATGGCTTTAAAGCCAGAAGTTACATCTCCCTACTAAATCTGCTCCTGCAGAAAGTTGTTGGTATAAGAGGAAAAAGCTCAATTATAGGTTCTTCAGATGTTTTGATTTTGGTGCTTAACCACTCTGATATCAGAGTATCCAAAACTCATGCTTAGTTTGAGTTGTTCCTATAGAAGTATGTGGTTAATATCCAAGGGCTTTGAGCCAAAAATCAGTAGCACCTTTCTCCTTGACCTGTTTGGAGTGGGCCCTGTCTGACAACATCCTTGTATTTCCAAGCTAATTAATGACTGTAGAGCACTGGAGGGAAAAGCACTTTTGGGAGGGACTGGTTTGCAAACACGTATTAATTGGGTGAAAAAAATCACCAATAAACAGTGGAAATGTCTTTGCTGGTGGCAGAGTGGTACTGGGGTGATGCTGCATCACCCACAGTTTCCATAGTGGCTAAAAATATTGCTGCCCACTTTAACTTTTTTTTAGGGCTCTGATTTTTAGGTGCCTTGAATTAGGCACCCAGGAAATGTGCAGGATTTTACATTTTTAAGTTCCTGCTATGCTTTTGGAAGGAATTTGGAGCAACCCAGAGAATACATGTGGTCTTTCACTGGGGAATGCTTGTGGGCTGCTTGACAAAAGCCTCTTTTATCATTTAGCAAATGGTGTTGCAGTTAGCACGAGAGACTTCTACCATTTCAGCATCATCCAGCCCTGTGCCCTGGGTTGCCTAATGCTGTCAGGTCCTTGAGGAACTGCTTTTCTGCCTGTGAAGAAGGCAGTGTTTTAAGTTGGCCATAGACTTTTAACTTTTACCTTCCTTGGTGCTGCCCTATTTGTTCTGGTTTCAGAGCATCCTAAAATCTGGACTTGGTTGGAAGGCCTGGCCTCGGACAGACGGCTGCTCCTTGAAAACAAGCAGCCAAGGCTTCAGGCTGAAAATCAGTTGTACCCGTTGCATGAAGGCTTTTCTTGCTCTGTTGTGCTCCTGTCTCTCTGTCTTGGTAGAAATGGTGATTCTTGTATCGTAGTGCCTCACTGGCACCTGTCAAACTTAGCGAAGTGCCATCTCAGAGGACACATAAGCATGCACTTAACCTTTAAGCAGACAGTTCTGCTCAGTGCTTCTCTGTGAGTGCCCTACAGCTTGCAGGTAGGAGCATGGGGCTGAAGGACTTGGCAGTCCTTGGCCTGGCTGGGTTTGTGGATTCAGGATCACAGCTAAAGGGTATCTCTGAGATCTCTAAGGAGAGTGTGTCAAACATTTAGTCAGTAGTAGCTTACACAAGCCACAAGGAAAGACCATCTGTTGCACAGTCTGGACTCGCTCCTCAGCTAAGTTCAGTGAAGACGCTGCAAACTCTGTAAGAGCAAAGTCCCAAATTCAGAGTTCTGCCTCCTCGTGAGTCACGGCATTACCCCATCGCTCCGCTTGCAGATCTCCTTCAGTTCATTCTGCTTTGCTCTGGCGTGGTTGTTCGTCTGGTTCTGCTTCTTCACTCACTACTGATGTGATCTCTCCTCCTCCGGCCCCCTGAGGGCACGTAACCGCTGCTCTTTGCCTGTGTGCCTCTGGAAGTCTCTGCTGCAGGTTAGCTGTGGCATGCAATAATACTGTTTTGGTTGGGGTTTTTTTCCTGGTAGCCAGCAGAATAGGTTTTTTCTTGTCTGGCACTGACTTCAAGGCGGTAAATACTCTGCCCTGTCAGATTTGCTTCAGCTGCCCCTGTGTTTAAAAGCCAGGCTAAAAGCATGAATGAGCAGACAGCTATTTGCATTTTATGGTGCTGTTAGCTTTCTGGTGTAGGGACGTGTAGTCTTGACTGAGTAACTAGTGAAACATTAACTGTAAGGCTGGCTGTTTCTTCTTATCTTCCCTGCATGTTAGATCTGGAGAGACCCCACCCCAGACCCCTGGGGTGTGCGGCAGCTGTTCCACAGGAACATTTTCTCTCTTCGTGGATCTCTCCCTGGCGTGGCACAGTGCTGCTGCCAGTGGCACACACAGCTGCTGGCCCTGGTACAGCAGGACCTCTAAGGGCATGTCCTCCTCCCTTCCATCACTCTGGCAGATTGTTCACTCCTGGACTTTATCCTCTTCTGTTACCAACTCTGTCTTGGATCACTTCTCTAAGCTTTCATTTCTCATAGAAGTAACTCAGCCCCACACGGAAAGCATAAATGGATTCAGTTTTACTGAAGCAGAAACTCCTCTACATGAAAGAACATCCCAAGGAAAGGTCTCAGTTTGTGAGTTCTTGGTGCATGGGGAGAGATTTTTGCCCTCGAGGCTGCAGCCCCTGCTTGGCATTTTTCATGAGCCGCAACCACCACTGCAGTACATGTGGTGAGTCATGTCTCTGAAGACCTGCACGGAATGAAATCGCAGTTCAGAGCTCCCCTGAGGGTTTCCTCAGCTTGACGGTCACAGAAACAGATTCTGCTTTTCTTCCTTGTGATCTGAGCCAACAATGCACTCTTCAGCCCAGAGAAGCCCAAGAGGAATAAACCAACTGAGGATTCATTGGGAGAAGGACAAATTTGGCCTTTCTCTCCTCTCCCCCTCTGCCTTTATGCACATTTGCATTGTCACTGGAAAATCTGCTCTGCTCACTTTGTCCAGGAATGGCCAAGTAGTTGCACAGCCCTCTGTACCGTTTGCAGGAATTGTTAAGTAAAAGAATTAAAAAGAAAAGAAGTATAATAAAGTTCTCATCTGATGTTCTCGAACTCGAACGGTATGGTATTTGGGGAGTTGAGTGCAGGTGCTCTGAGAGCCAACTGACATTGAGTTATTCTGGTTTTACAGTGGTGAACCTGAACAAATTACCATTTGGGTACTTCCCAAGGGGAATGTTTGTTGACTCAGTTCACAAAGGAAGTAAGGATATGCATTTGCTTGGGAAAATGATTATCCAAATCACAGTGTTCTTTTGAAACAGTTGTTTGACTGAATACCAAGAAGAAGCAATCAGACGCTTGCCTTAAAAGACCTCGGCAAAGCACTGAATGGTGAAATTATAAATTTCTTCTCTCTTCCCCCCTCAGAGCAGAATTATCTATATTTAGATTTCTTTTTACAGCCCCAGAGACGAAGTGAATGACGTTTGCAAATGGTGTTTGGGCCAAATGCAGTGGATCTGGCTGCGTCCCTTATGAGTGGCTGAACTAGAACAGTGTCCTGAGGAGCAGCGCTCGTTCTCAGCTCAGACCCACATGAGCTCCCTCTCTCGCCTAAGGACATTAGTTAGAAAAAAATGTGAATGTAGAGCTGCATGCTTAGGCATTTGGGTTTCTCCCTATTGCTATCAAAACTATGCCAGGGAGGCTTTCTAGGCTCATTTTAGCTCCAGCTCCACTCCACTGGAATGTCCAATCTATTTAGACAGAAGGTATGTGAGGCAGGGACTGCTCCATCTCTGTTGCTATTCCCACATTTGAAGTATTTCCTAACCAATCCAGAGGAGCTGTTTCTCTTCCTTGAGTACCACATCTCTCTCCTCCCTTCTCTCTTGCTCTACTCAATACTTTCAGCAACCTGTAGATCAAAGCTTCTCTGCTCCAAGATCATTCTGGATGGCAGAGCTGCTGGCTCCTTTTGTCTCTCGGTGAAGTTTGGCAAGGACTCATTCAAGACATCTTTCATTTTTGAGGGACAAAGTGAGTTTGTGGCTCAAAGAAATGCCATGTAGGAGAATCTTTTTTTGATCTCTTATGAAATACTCAGAGTAGCGCAGTCTTCCGTGGCTTGCATAGGTACTTTGAGAATTCTTAATGCAATCCCATGGCTTATGTAGGTACTTTGAGGATAATACTTGAGTATTATCAAATGGGCTACTTGAGTGTACGAGCCCCTCTCCTGAGGGGAACTAGAGATCTGCTGGATGAGCAGAGCTCATCAAACAAACAAGTCCATAGCCCAGATTTGTTACAGTCCTTGGTGCAGTGAGATGTCCTCTCTGCTGTCGCTCCTTTCCTCTGTATCTGCATTATAGTATTTCCTTCCATCGTTATGCTGTTATTGGTGTTTTATTTTTTATTTTTTTAAATCTTATCACCACTGAAAAATTCAATTATCAGTTGAATAATAGCAGTGTTCAAGGCATACTGATGATCTGAATTCTTTGTGAGGTCTGATCCAGCAGTCCCATTCCCATTCCACAACATTTGTTGTGTTATATTGAATTCAATCAGTGAGAACCCCAGGACTGATCTCCTGGAGGAAAGGAAAGATGCAGGAAGCTAAGCAATTAGATCAGTCCCTGGGATTTTCATGTATGTATAATTTTTAACTCTTTCAGTTAATTTCCCTGGCTGGTAGGTTTAATTAAGAGATTCAAAAGTATTAAAAGAGATCCTAATTTCGAATTGGCAATGCTAGGAAGACACATGCAGTAGCTGTGGATACTTTCTTCTTCCCAGCAGTTCCCTGTGAGCTCAGGGAAGTTGGACTGGCCTGGCAAGTGGCCTCTTTGCTGTTGATGACACCTCTCCAGGAGAAGCGTTGTGTGGGCAGACAGGTCGTTTCATCATGGGGAGGAGGAGGAGGAGGCATGCATCACCTTTTGTTTAAGCAGAAGCATCTTTCTGGAATGCTATCCATTTTATCGGTTAGGGCTTGAACCACGAGCAGCCAGGAGAGGCTGGATATTGTAATTAACACAAGTGGAGGCAGGCTGCTGCGTCTGCCTGCCTGCCTGGAGAAGAATAACCTGTTGAATTTGCTAGGAGCTGTTGCTGTGAGGACAAGAGCTACAGTTACTGGGAGTACGGCAGCCACAAGTGGATGAAGTAGCTGCTTCAGAGCTATGCTGTGGGGAACAGGCAGAGGCTTGGATATCGGATGCTGGATGCCCGTTTGGGCTAGAGCCTCCGCTTTTGCCTCGTAAGCCTGGGGAGGAAGAACACGCAGCCCTGTTCGCTTTCGACTGGGTTGGCGGAGGATGGCTGCGCTCTCTCAACACTTGAGGATCCTGCTGTGGAAGAACTGGCTGAGTGTCAAGAGGCAGCCGGTGAGTGTGAAAAGTAGAGGAGGGAGAGCCTGGAAGCTACAGGAGCTGAGAAGCAAAGGGGGCACAGCAGGAGACGAAGGTCACAGTACTAAACCACAAATATTCTGAAGGCTGGTGATAGAGGCAGAGGGAAGGAAGAGAATGGCATGGTATGGAAGGTGGGTCTTTTCAAGCCAAGGGGATTGGGTCTAGTGTTGGAGCTCATGCATGAGGGCTCAGGAGTCGAGAGTGAGTACCAGAGATGACAGTGTTGTTACCTTGGGGCAGTGGTGTGTGCAAACAAAACCACGCACAAACTCACAGGCAGACTTGAATTAAAACTGCAGTTCTGTATCTGCTCCCATGTGAGCAGACCTCACAGTTGGATTACAGCCTCCGAGGAGTCCCTGGGAGTGATGGGGGTGCCTTCCTATAGAACCATTTGTAAAGAATGGACAAAGGAAAAATAGCTCCGGGAGATGCAAATAGGACAGATTTACAGTGCAATCCAGCATGTTGCAAACCCTCTAAATGTTTGGGTTTTTTTCCCCCCCAAAGATAAACCATTGCCAGCAACGTCCAGAGACCTTATCTGAATGACAGCAGCATCAGGGAGGCAAGTGTTCCTTTGAGTGGCATTGCCTGCCCCGTAGTGGTGTGAAAGGCATCCTATGACTTTGTGCTTCAGCAAAGTCTGTTCTTGCCTGCCCTGTCCTGCCTTGGTTTGGAGCCTGATTCAGAAAGGTGCTGAGTGCATCTGACTCCTTGTCATCATCCATAGGAGCTGTGGACATGCTGTGCACCTTAGAGTATCTTTCACTGCTGTGAAGGATATGGGAGACTTTTTCTGAGATGCAAAGGAATCCCAATAAAGTACCTTTAGTTTCTCAAGAGGCATTTTAACCGCCTTGTTAGCAGTGGGGGGCTTGGGTCTCTTTCAGCTCTGGTGTAGCCAGAGTAAATGCTAGCTTAAGCCCTAACTGTACTTCTGACCGTGTGGTCTCACCTGCTTCAATTCTTGTTTCCTGAGGAGTCAAATTATCAAGTTCTGTGAAATTGGAATGTGAATTAAAATAAAAATCTGGTCACTGCTGATTATTGTATGGCAGGTGTTCCCTGCAACCCCTCCTTCATTTCCCTCTCTTGCTCCAAATTAGGGAGCTTGCTCAGGCTGGGTGTGAGGAGCTAAACCCAGATCTCTGCTCCCAAACACATCCTAATTTCTCTGTCCTGCATGCTTTTCTTTTTTTTTTTTTTTAAACCCATGTAATACAACTTCACTTACCAACCAGGCTTTTAGAAAGCCACTTTTTTGGCTTGCTTGTTTTGTGTTGTGCTTTTCATTTCTGATCATGAGTGAGGGTGATTCCTGCCACTGGTGGTGCTGCCTGTCCCTGCCCGGGTTTGGCTGGGGGGACCACGGCAGCCCCTGTCCTGCCCCTTGCAGGCTGAAGTGCTTTCCTGCTCCATTTATCAGCCTCTCTGGGGCTGGCAAACACATTTACTTCTGCCTTTTGCTTTACATTTTATTTCCTCTGCGAGCTCTTTACGGAGCCCCTGGAGAGACTGCCTCTACCTGTGCAGCGCGGGTAGAGCTACAGCTTGCCTGCCTGACAGTTTGTTGAAATTGGCTGAAGCTCTACATCCATGGCCAGGGAGTGCCTCAATACAGGTTAGTGCTGCCGAGAAAGGAACGGTCATGAGTTTAGACAGCAGCCTTCTCAAGAGCAAGGTTTGGCCTGGGTACCAAGGGGGGCTGGAGAAATCAGTGCGTGCCTCTCGCTCTTCCATTGTTCTCCATCTGTCACTTCTAGCCAGCTTGGTTGTTGAAACAGAGGCATCCAGAGATACTAAGGTCTGAGCAATTGTATCTACTTTTAGCAATGAAAGAATCCAGCAACGAATGAATTACGCAAGCTGCATCACAGTGCTTCGTGTCCCAAGAGCCAGACTGAGGTTGGTTATGACTCTGTTCATGTCAACATGTTCCACCTGCGAGCATTTTGGCCAGGGTGGTTGTCTTGTTTTCGTTAACCAGAAGTGCCTGGGACAGTAGGAATGCTGTTATGTTGCAACTGATGTTCCCAGCTGCTATTAAATCAAATTAAGTCAAAGGACAGAGATACTAAGGGAAGAGCTGTCTGGAAAGTGGGGACCATATGCACCATTCTAGCTCAGAATGGGGAGGTACAAAGATTCCCTTGAGTAGAAATGATCAGTATTCATTTCTTACCCTGGAATACAACAGATCTCTTGCCCTTCCTTTAGGCATCTTCTGACTAATATCAGTTTCTGTGCTGTTACCCCATAATTTTACTTTGGCCTATGTGGTACTAAACAAGGAGGATACGTTAATAATACCTTTTGCATGTGAATTAATCAGTGTTAAACAACATGTTTGGGGACTGATTATAGGGAAAGCGGGTGATAAAAAAAATTACAAATAGGTGTTAGTTTCAGAGATTAATCTTGTTATAAATTGGCAGTGTATATATAAAAGTCAGGAAGAGTTACTATCTGTAAAAGCTAAAACGTAGCTGAATGCTAAAATAATAGGAGTGCCCTCTTGGAAGGGATGTGTGGGGAGGTGCCTTGGGATCTGATGTCTGTCAGTCGCCTATTTTGGGGCGTGATTCTTGCTCCTGCTTTCATGACTGTATCATCAGGGATGATAGGGATGGCATTGCTATAAAACAACCATCTTTAAGCTGAATTGCTCTCCAAAATTTGTTTTTCTGTCTGTTTGTTTTTATGTTCCAGTAAGCATTACAAGGAATGAAAACACTGTTGCGGGCTTGGAATTACTTTGGGAAAACGGTTTTGGGTAATATGTGCTGATCTGAGAAAACCAGCAACACAATGATGAAAAATGGGGTGGCTTTGAAGAAAGACCTCTCTGCAGTTGCAAAAATTGGCATGAATATAGCACAGCAATTTTGCAGCTCAGAGTAGTTTGAGCTTAACTACTGATGGATGGAAAACTCTAATCTAGTAAGCCCGGTAGCGAGCTAGCCAGCTAGTGCAGAAGCAATTGATTATTTGAATAATTGCATATTCCTAGCTTACTAAACTGCAAGGCTCATAGTTTTAAGACTGACTCCAGGCCTC
This sequence comes from Apaloderma vittatum, assembly GCF_000703405.1. Classification (NCBI taxonomy): domain Eukaryota; kingdom Metazoa; phylum Chordata; class Aves; order Trogoniformes; family Trogonidae; genus Apaloderma; species Apaloderma vittatum. Next base: position 29,260 of record NW_009733829.1, read on the forward strand.
CCACCTGGATTGGTTTACTATGCCATATGATTAGCAGACTGTGTTTTCTTCATTCTTGTCCACTGGAACTGTCAACCTTAATGTTAGAGACGAGCTCTATAGATGTTCATGTTTTTTCCAACATATGAGGCCAATTTTACATAATCACGCTTCCATCTCGGCTCATTTATGTGGACTGTCGCAGTCTGGAAACGGGAAAGTGCCGGGGAGTTAGGGTGCTGGGGTCAGAAGCTCGTATGAGGGGTCCTGGTGATTGGTGTTCAAATGGGAATTGTCCAGATGCCTGGTTATATAACTCCACGAACCTCTTCCTTCAGTCTGCTTGGGCTCCACATCTTTAAAAAATGACTACTATGAGAAGCCTTTCTTTCTGCTGGGAGTCTCAACTGCTTTTTGTGAAGGACAGTGAAACTTTTGAGGAAAAATTTATCCCGTAGACTTGTAAATTCACCTGTCAAACACTTTAATTTTAAGGCACAATCAAATCAAAGTCATCTTAAGCCATCGTTTGGGCAGTGCCATTCACTAAAAGTGAACCCAACCTTTCACAGCGCTTCAGCTCTTTTATCTTGTGATCAGTAGGTCCGAAAGTCTTGTACTTCTCAGCATGCTTTTACTATTACATAGCAGTGTCTCAAAGCTGTGTGAACACTGGCCCCCATAATTATCAGCCCAACTGAAACACAGGAAGGCTTGTGTTACTTTCAGGCTTGTATTTGCCCTGGAAACCTTACGTAGTTTTTCTTCCTCCGTAGATAATACTTGGGGTTTAATAATATGCATACCCAGACAGGCGTGATTTACAATGCGACTTATAGCTCATTTAGGGTAGTACTTGTACATTCCGGTCAAGCTCTGAGACACATCAATACGACAAACATAACCAATATATTTTCATTGCTGTTTTATAGGTATGGTCGTTCATTTTAATTTCCTGGCCTGTGGTTGTTTTCATAATCTTGGCCATTATCCGTCTCAAGTTCCCTCCAGAGCCACAGCCAAACTGTAAGTAACTGGTTTGTTTTTTATGTCTTTTGGATTTACTTCTCATTTCAGTGACTGATGCATTAATTTGATGTGTTTTGTTACTTTTACAAATTTGGAGGTTTGTAGTTTCCGGTGCAGATTTCCTGGGATGCAGCATGCTATAAATAAAATGTCTGTGTTCCTCTGAGGTTGTTTCTTTCTTCTTCATATTTTCAAATTACTTTTATAATTAGAAAACAGCTTTAAAGAACTGTCTCATCAAGATGCACTCAGATGCTGCTGTTGTAGACAGCAATATAAATGTATATATAAAATATATAAATATAAACATGATAAACTGAAGAACAAGGGGGCAGCTGGGGGAGATCTTAGGAAAATGAATTAGGGCATAGGCTTCAAGTTGGATTATAAAGGTGAGGAAACTAACATGAGGTTGGTCAACATGGAAGATTTTACCTCATGTGTGCTACCGGCAAAAACCCCCACCTATTTAGGCAGCTTGCTACCAGAGCTCAGCTGGAGAGTAGTAACCTGTTTGGCTCCTGGGAGCTGATGCTCTATGTGAGCCCTTTGCAGCAAGTCAAGGAGCAGCAGTTTGGGTGGGTGAATAGTTGGTGTTGGTTAAATGGTCGAAGAGTTTACATAAGGTCACTTTTGCTTGCAAGCCTTGCTTCCTGGGTCAGGAGAAACATGTCTATGTCTCGGAGCATGGGTGGGCTTGAATCTGCTTTAAATGATTTACATTGATTTGGTGAGTCCTTACCATCATCAGAAGCAGCAGGCCCCCAACCCTGGCCATGTTTGTTCATGAAGTTGTATGGTAAAACAGAGCAAGGAGTTTATCCAGTCGGAAGCCTTTTTCCCTTCCAAAGTGTTAATTTTAAGCTGGATCAAATCCCTGATTTTGTTCTCTGTGGCCTCATAAGTGCAGTCCCAAGGGACTTGCTGAGAGGAGCGGGTGAAAGGGCTGGGCCCCTCCTTTCGGTGATGGCATAACGTTTGTGTTGAGAGAAATCAATCATGGAGCTGCACTCTTTGTTACAGGCTCATTAGAGGGGTTCCTTGCCCTTATCATTCCAGAGAAAGTGAGTGCAAGATTCTTGCTTCATGTTGCTCATCTACTCTGCTGAATCACATCCATGTGCTGCAGCACAAAGCTGTGCAGAGGGGTGTGGGTGAGAGCCATGGCTTCCCAGCACAGGGTAGGACTAGACCCTCAAATCACCTTTTATTGAAAAATTTGCAAGTTATAATTCATAGGAGGGACACCACTGGGTATGACTTGCATCAGAGTGTTGTTGACTTGACAAGAACAAAGCCCTGGTACAGGCAAGGTTGGTTTTTTATATTTGAGGCAAAGACACTGATGCAGGAGGACAGGAGACAAGCAGTTTGCTTCCAGAGTTTGTAACTATCAGATGTGTAAAATGTGATTATGAGGGATCTATTGTTGATGATGTGTGTGCGCACTGGAAATGTTTGACCCAGTGACGTGTGATTCTGTGATTATGATGTGTGAGAAAGGGCCACATGGGGATGAATACTGGATATACAAGTAGGATAGCCCTTGTTCCAGAGAGCTAATCTGACTGAAGGTTTGTGTACCTCACTTTGTAGACAGTGATGGAAAGGCAGAGTAAGTGACTTCCTGAAAATATCACAAGAACTTTTTAATGGAGATGGGCATTTGTGGTATGTTAGGTGCTCTTTTATTCCCAAGCCCATTTGCTGTCAGCAAAAGGTCTGTTTTAGTCATGTAATATATTTTAAGTTCTCCCAAATTCCCTTGAACCTGTTGGAGCAGGCAAGACAGGACACGTAGCTTGTGAAAAGCCCAGATGTTACCAAGTGTGGAAATGGCAGTCCTCCCACGCTGCTTCATGGTTTGTACTTCCTGTCCCTGATAAATCAGATAAGTTGAATGTCAGGAGAGAGAGCCGGATGGTAAAATATGTATTCTTTTGCTCTACATGGCTGTTAGTTTTGAAAATATATTTATTTGGAGCATGTTTGCTCTCGATGGTTGCATCTCAATGGATCATAAGGAGTGTTCTTAGGAACAGCAAGTAGCTCCATCAGTTGTGCTTTGCAGGAGAGGATGAGGTTGGGTTGTATCTTTGGACAAGTTCCATTTTCTTCTATAAATGAATTTTATGTTGTGGCAAGTCTTGATAAGCACACAAGTAGCTGACTGTTTCTCTTAGAAATGGATGATAGGAACTCTGTTGCAAGAGAGGTTTTATGCTGGAGAATGATGGTTGTGGTGTATTCTTGTGATCTAGATGTTCAGAGTCCACCTAAGAATCCCAGGGTAATGGAGGAGACTGGTAAGCAGACCATCAAACAGTCAGTTTCCACTGTTTTTCTGGTTAAATAAGAATAACCACTTGACAATGACCCTCTTATTCTGATAACTGGAAAAATGTATCTTTTTTTTTTGCTTGAAAAGCAAAAGAGAAATTATTTGGGAACTTTCTTCTCTGATTAAAAAAAAAAGACTGGAGTGGACACATCTAGGAAAACTATTACAGGAGGGCTTTTTGTTTTGTTTTATTTTCATCTTGAACAGGAGTAAAATCCACTTTATGCTGACTTTCAGTGCCTGCCTTAAAAGACACAATCGTTAAGTACTGACAAGAAGCTGCTAACAGTTCTGCTGTCAAGAGATTACTGCAGGTAGACAAAAGTCAGGAAGCGCAGAATCAATGGAACAGAGATAGAATAAGGTACTCAGATGCTGAATTTTGAAGCCTTAGAGATAACCCCACAGAAAATCTCAGTGTGTAAGCTTATCTCATATATTCAGGGCCACAGAAATACTATGCAATCTATTGTTTGCTCAATTAAAACAGCTCAAATTTGAGACAGTAAGTTCTTCTGAAGGACATCTGGTACACATTCAATAGATTGAGGATTATGGTGAGAAATTACCTAGAAAATATCGGTCAAGAATGAACAAGTGGAGAGAGCTTCCTGCAAGAGCAAGTTGCTTGCTTTGAATTATATTGTGTAGCACCTAATGCAATAGGAGTTTGTGCCAAACTGAACTCCAAAGGGAGATGACATGCCAAATAAATGTCATCAGTCAAGAGGGTGCTCAAAGGAAAGCTAAGAACTGAGGAAAACAAGGAGCTACATTTCATCTGTTACAAAATTTTCTTCACAACTAAAGTATTTAGTATCTAAGAGGAAAAAAAACCTCTGCACCTCTTTCTTTCTCCCAGACATCTGTTTGATGATGTATTTCTAGATCAGCAGAGATTGTTGTCAGGAGAAATTAAACTGATTTCTCCATCTCTACATACACAGTTCCTGTGATGGTCTGAGAGTCTAACCACACAAAATCCCCATCCAACTCACTATACTCATCACAGTTGTGGCTTTTGACCTTTTTATTTCAGCCTTTGTATATGCTAGGAGGTATTGGGATGTGTTTGGTGGCACACGTGTGGAATGGGAAGCTCTGGATTGGAAGCCTGCAGGTGAAAGCTAGTGAACTGGATCTGATGGTATCTTCTAGTCTTTTGTGCCTGTATCACCTGTTTTCTACAGTGAGTAGAGACGAAAGTCCTTTTCCATCACTCCAGGTTTTTGCAAGGTATGGGAATTGTGTGTGAGATACAATCTGTCCCTCAGGGCTCAACCCACTCAGTCTTCAGAGAAGCCCAATTACACTCCTTGCTTTAACTAGCATTGTCACACCCTGTGACGCCCTCCCCACCCGCTTTCTTCCTTTTCGGTTCTCCTTCTCTCCCCTCCTGTCAGTTTGACCTCATCTGTATTCTGCTTAGAAGCTCTCCTGGGTGTGGTTAGTTGTCCACTTTTTCAGAAATCCTATTCTTTAGTGCTACTAGAAACTTTACTCTCCTGTTTGATTCAAGAGTCAGCGGGCTGCGAAAGCCATGCCTCATTCACAGATATTTGTCCTTCATGGAGAGAAGCTGTGCTCTTGGGTCTGGTTTTCAATCCACCAAATTCTGTCAGGGCCTTCGTTGCCTGAACTCTTCTCGGTGAAGCACATCTACCCAGAACTTCCACTCAAATTTCATCACCATCATGGGGATGCCTGCAGGGTATATTGCATCTGCTCAGAGATATTTGTGAAAGACTCAGTAGTGGAGTGCTCTGCAAGGCAGCTTTTTGCAGCCAGTATTCTGGAGGAATATAGCAATGGTTGAGACTGTTTGCCAGTACCAGCATCACTGTCTAGGTGTAGTTCAGAGCCAGGGCTGCATGGAACAACCTTGCATAGGAGCAGGTACCCCTACTCTGCTCTCATTCTTGGCTCCAGTGATCCTGGCTGCAGGATAGGAGAGTCCTTGGGCTGCACTCCAGTCAGTCTTACTCTGCTAGTTAGGGTTGGAATTGGCTGGAAAAACTGGTATGAATCACAGAGCAGAGATCCAAGATGCTTTAGGAGAGAGGCTTTTACCTGCAGATTGAGCTTTCCTGTGACTTCTGGGCTGAGCTATTACTGTGTTAGAGGTAACTGAGGCTTGAGTTTCCCCAGTGTCAGAAAATGTCACTTAAAAGGATACGTGCAGATAGAATCCTCTTTCACATACCGGTGGGGAAGGGGATGAGGGTGATGTGATGGGTGTGAGGTGTCTGTTCTGCCAAGTGTGTGGCAGGCAGTGGCTGTCACCCTCTGTCCTTGTCACCCATGTGTGTCTCTGCCCCTCTGGCTGTTGCAGCAGTGATAGTAGATGAGTTCGGGGGTCTGCTTAACCACCTCCAACCACTTTTAGCTCTGAGAGTTCCCTGCCTCAATCCCAGTATGTTGCTCTGATGCAGAAACCCTTAAATTAACTTTGTCCCACAGTTAGCAGAGAAGGACCTTGAACTGGGTTAATTTTCCATGTGAGCGGTGGCTGTGACTGCCAGGATATGTGTGAGGGCAGATGGCATGAAGCAAGGTGGGCCACAGCACTACCCTTCCTCTGAGATACCATCCGGGAGACGAGGAAGCTCTAAAAAGAGACTTGCTTCATACATGTAGGCACCTGAACTCATCTCTTTTCCCAGTAGTGTGAAAAAATGAATAGGTTCCTGTGCTAATTACAGGGAGCTGAGACTGTGGCTCAGATACACAGGCCACTTCATTCATTGGGATAAGTCACGGGTGTTTATGCAAGACATAATCCACCCCACGGGTTCAACCTACAAGCGCACATCAGGCTTCCAGCTCTCCTTCACCATTCCCCTGTGGTGGAGCAGTCACACTTCTCGTTTTCCTTCGCATTGCTTCATTTTCCATCCCTCATTTTCTATTAGTTTTCTTCCCTTTTCTAGACAACCCAACACTAGATTTTTGCCTATACTCAGTTGCAGTGTCATTAGCAAAATAGCCTCATTGTGTCCCTCCTTAAGCATCCTTATTTTGGCGTGAGCTTTGTTATGTTTCGTTTTGTTGTACTGCCGTTGTGCCAGAGATCTGACTGCCATAGAATGGTCTGTTTCATAGAAACAGTGCTGAAGCGGGGTATGAATTATTATACTATTATTATA
>NW_009733830.1:0-9790 GCF_000703405.1 Apaloderma vittatum
GGAAAAAAGTCTTTGCTCAAGGGGAAGCCTTGACCAGCGCTCCGGGCCAGCCAGGGCTGCTGTCTTGTCTCTGTCTCGGCGTCTCATTGTTGTCTTCGGTTCCTTGCTGGCCCCAGCGGCACGTGTTCTTGTGGCCAGTGACCGGCAGACATTTGTCAGTGTTATTCCTTTCAAAGACACCAAAGCTTATGTGTGTCCCTTTGTAGAGTGCCAGGAGGGGAAGGAGTGCTGTAAATATTTCTCTCTGTGATATGTGGTGATAGTTGCATGGGCTGCAGCGGGAAGGACAGGGTGAGGAGGTCTAATGGAAATACAAGTATTGACCGCGTGAGCTTGGCCGTGGCAGCAAAATAGCTCCTGGCGACGGCTCAGCCCTGCCCAGGCACTGCCGGGCTGGATTGGGACCTTAGTGTGCAGCTGGTGGGTGTTGAAGGAAAATCCATTTTTATGTCGTCCCCATCCTCCACCGTTCCTGCCCAGAGGAGCCTGGCAGAGTCACCGGGGGCTCGCCGTGCACAGCTTTCGGTCTTGAGACGCAGTCCTAAGGGCAGCCAGCAGCAGGGGAGGGAGAAGCACGTAGAGGAATACTCAGGAAACTCGTTGTTTTAATTACCGTTCAGTAAAAGCCATGCCAAGTCTGCTTTCATTTGGTAATCCGCTCCTGTGAGTTTCTCTGGGCTCTGTTAATACTCCGGAAGAAAATACTAACGATAGCGATCAACCTTGTGCAATAAGTTCTTGACATTTACAACAGCCTGAGCTTTGTAACTGGAGAGCTTGGATTTACCGAGATGCAGAGGGAGCTGGCAGAAACAGAGGGACTGAGAAGCAGAGCGGGATCCGTACAGCCCGTTATCAGGAGAGTTCCCTTCCCAGGGATCCTTCTCCCGCACAGCCAATCTGATTGCAAAGACAGAAACTGTGCAAATATCCAGGTTGCCCTAATTAACGTCTGGCACCCCGGAGCCTGGCACCATGGACATGGTGAAGGACCCGTCTCTGAGCAGCCGCCAGCCTGCCCCACGCTTCTTGCAGGGGATTGCAGAGCGACAGGGTTTTGAAATCCGTCAGGTCTCATTTTTGCCTCGTTTCTGTTACTGCTGTTCGCAGCTGTCCAGTGCACAGCTTCTGCGAGTGATTTCCAGGGCTGTATTCTAGTTGTGGTCGTTGTTTTGGGTATTTGTATTCAGATCGTTCCCCGAATTCTTACGGTACTCTGAAACCCAAAGAAAGCACTCCGCGTGGTTTCCAAACCCATCTAAACATTAGTCTGAGTAGTTACCTCTGCAGGATTCACAAAACAAGAGTACTGCCCAAAGCAAAGACCTGGCTGTTCATCGCCTGGGTACTGGTGAGTGCACACTTGTCCTCATGGTCATCTGTTTTGTGTAGCTCCTTTTAAGCCTATTTTCCTCCTCCTGCTCTCAACCTTCTGGCCAGGACCACCCTAAAAGCCAACATTTTGTCCTTCCCCAGTATTTTCCCCTGCAGGCTAGCAGCACACGGGACATCTCCCTGCTCGAGGTGCCCCACGTGCGATGGGTCACAGCCCTGCTCGGTTGGTTTGCCCTCGGCAGCCTCTCCCCATCGCCAGGCAGGAGCCTGGGAAAAGGGCCATAAACTGGGATTGTCCTGGAAGGTAATGATAGGGAGGGGAAAGAAAAAAATAATTGCAGAATCCAGAGTTATTGGTTTGTGAGCAAGGATTAAAAGAATCCAGCGCATCCAAGCCGGCTCAGCACGGGGTCTGTATTCCATGAATACCCCAGAGCACTGGGGAGAGAAGGGGGCACGTGAGGTTATTTTCTGTGCTGTGGAAAGGGAGAGCAGCAGGAGCACTTTGCAAAGCAGGAGCTATTACACTACTGACTGACATCCGAGGGAAGCGGCAGAAATCTCTTCTTCCATCACCTGGAAAGGCGTTAGGATGGTGTAAGGGAACGGCACGGTGCTGGCTGGGAGGGGCGGCCTCTAGATAATCTGCCAAGTGTCTGCTCGTGGTGGTCGCCATGAATTATGGATCTTTACAGGCAATTATACGGAAGGAAGCAACATATCCTCTTGGGGCAAAGCACTTGTAAACTGTTGCCCGGCTTGCATCCGACTTTTCCGTTACTCCTTTGGGGGAAAGGAAGCCTCAGCTCTCAAAATGGCATTTTCTTGGCGCTTGCAGCAAACTGGACTCGAGGTTTGGTCAGGCGGGGGCAGTGGCTTTGCCTTAGATGAAACGGTTTCAAATCCCTCTCGTTGCCCTATTCCTCCTGCAAGGCCAGCTGGTGTTCTGATTCTCCAGTTCGCTTCGTTTCAGGTATTTCGACATCAAAGTGGGAGACGTCATTTTCCAGAATCTCTCTGCCTGGTGTCGCTGCTTAAATAATTCCATTTAATCTTCTGCTCATGAGCTATCAAAGCACCCACTCCAAGGGGGAGCAAGGTGCTAATCAAACGCTTCTCCACCTTGAAAGCCTTTATTAAAAACCGGTATACAAGAGTCTAACTTACAGGCAAGCTTGTCTCCGCACGAGCCCCGCCGCGGGGCATCGCGACGCTGCAGCCCACCAAAGTACAGGAGATGTGGAGGCCGAGCGGTCTGTGCTTTGCCATAAAGGATGAATTTGTGTTTAAAGGGGGGCAGGAGAGATCGGCCTGGCTGAAGTGCTGGAAGCCTCGGGGCCAGTGAGTGCGGCCGCTCAACACAGCGGCGACAGAGGGACCTTCATCCCAGCAGTGCCTTCAACACACTGTCTTAAAATCCTAACGGCCCGTCCCCACGTCACTTCTCTCTCTCTCCTAACCTTCAGCTGGACTTCTCCAAAAAGGTCATAATGTGGGAAGTGTCCCCGGGGCAGCAGGTTGGCAGAGCAGCTCCCGGCGTGACGCTCGTGTCCAAGCCCGCGCCTCGAGCCCCGTTCCCTGGCAGCAGCCCAGCCACATCCTCGCCTCTCGCTGGCTCTTCTCCCCCCCGTTTGCAGCGCTGTCAGAGCTCACCTGCCACGGGCACCCGGCTCGCCAAACTCAATGGAGCTAAAATAGACTGACTTGAATGAGCTGGGACAGCAGGGGAAGCTCACGAGTGACTGTACCCCAGCAAGGAGAAAAAAAACGTTCGGAGAAGGATAAATAACCGACATCAAAGGTGCATTAAAATGCCACAAAGCTTCAGCCATCCAGGTTCAGAACTGCATTCGTACCGTAAACCACAAGCCAATAACGCAGGGAGCTGCGACGTTGTGTATAGCTGCGTGCTCGGTAGCTCTAGCTGAGCTGTCCCGTCTGCTTAGTGAATGTGTCTTCGGTGAATGCGGCCGCGTCGCCCCAGCCTCCCCCTGAGGCCACCAGGATGGGTGACTCGGAGGCTGAAGGCAAAGCCCTGGTGACAGCTCTGAGGCCACCCAACGCCCGTATGGACAGGATGCTGTTTTGTTTTGGGGTTTTTTTTTGTTTTTTTCAATTAGACATTGGGTGTGAAAGATGCTGGCTCCCAGCAGGGAGCTCTGGGGCTGTGGTACGTGCCCTGCAGCCCGGGGCTGGGAGGTGGGGAAGCGGAGGCAGCGGGACGGCAGAGACTGACCGTGCTCTTGCTGGAAAAGCCGCTCCTCATCTCGCCTGAGCTGCACCCGGAGCAGCTCAAAGGCAGCTGAAGGTGATTTGGCCGTGCTGAGAGCACGGCGGTGTCTGTGTGCTTGTTCTTTCCGATCCCCATTTGCCCCCGTGTTACCCATTCCTCACCTTCCTTCGTAAAAGTGGGATTTAGTACTGAAAAACAAACCAAATGGACGATCCTGCAGTGTGTGAGAACGTGCTCAAAAGACCTGCAGGGTCCACCCAGTTGCACAGACAATACCCCAAACGCTCTGTGCCTCCTGAGGCTGCCAAATCAAACGGGAGATCTCCCCTTTCCTCTGAGATTTTGAATACCTCCGTCTCGAATAAGCCTGGAAGTTTACGCAACAGCTTCTCCCTCAGATGTTTCCGTGGGCAGCAGAAAGGAGAGGAGCCGTCGGGAAGTAAACGAGCTGATTTTTTGCCACGTTATTTCATGGCTTCAGAAGATACTGCGGTAAAATGTCCTTCTCTTCTCGGTGAGTGTTTCTGTGTTAATGGCACCTTGGGGGCTCTTAGGAGAAGCGGTGGGAAACAGCGAGGGAAGGGAATGTACAGGTACTAAAACTTCTGGAGTCCCCCAGAATGTCACAGAATGTAGAGGTATCAGCCGTGGAACAGATTCCGGTTTCTTCTACCCTTCCCTCCTTAAAATGAACACACGCCAGTTTTAGGGAATTTGTCTATTGGCAGGAATAATAAATTGCTTTGTATCTGTACCCATTCCACTGTATTGTTCTCTGGCTCCTCCCCTCCCCATTATACTTGACACACTGGAGTTCTGTATTATATTTTTTTTTTAAAGATGATTGTCTGGGTTTTTTTTGTTGTTTTTACAAGTGTTGTGGAAAAAAAATGTAAGAAAGTTTAAGTATTTAAAAATGTTCCAAGGAAAAAGGGGGTTTTGTTATTATTCTAATATATTATTGTGTACCTATTGTAAATATGAAACACTCCTATTTTGCAAGCCAAGGACTCACTTTGTACTGTTGTTATATATAAATAAAGATTACTGGTTAAAAAAAAAAAGCCCTCCTGAGTGGGTCCTTATTTCCTAGCAGGCGATGTGTGGCATTTATTGTATAAGCTGAGTATGTTGGTGAGAAATACTCACTGAGTTACACCAGCAATAAATGGGTAAGTGGAAATCTGGAAATACCCAGGGGTGCAGCCGTGCTGGCTGGGGGGGCCACAATTCCCTCTGGCCTTCAGCCTTGGAGAAGCAGCTTCTACCTTTGCAGCATGTAAAATTTTTTTATCTGAAAAGCAAAGTGCAGTAGGTGTGAGGAGGCTGGGAGGGGCTGAGCGATGCTGCTCACAGCAGCCCTCCTTGCTGGTCCCTCTGCTCTTCCAGAGCCATCAGGGCAGAGTTTTAGCATCGGTGCTCAATGGCCTCAAGCTTGGAAGTGCCCCGTGAGACGTGCGGGTTCATCATCTCAGAAAAAGGGGCCGAAGGGCTGAGCTGTGTCTCCGAGGAGCACCGATCCTGCGGGCAGCACCGGGCGCTTCAACTCCAGCTGGGGAAGGAGCAGGCAAGTGCTGTTTACAAAGAAAAGGCCTGGATGAGTTCTTCATGTTTTCCCCTCCTTGAAATGATCAGTCCTTCAGGTAAAATGCATTTGCTTCCATTTCATAAATTGATTTTAGCAAGCGCTGAGAGGCATCTGCTGAGTCGCGGGAATCGGCAAGTGACTTCTGCAGCAGCTGTCTGTCAACTTTAATGACCAATATGGTTGCAATTACAGCAATGAACTTTCTCTAACAGCCCAAAATTACTCTGGGTGATGATAAGTGACAGAAAAATGGAGACCCTTAAGGAAGCATTAAAAAAGAAAACATGTGGATCTGAAACAAGAGGTCTTACTGCTTTTTCTGAAGGATCTTAGGGGGGGTTGGGGTTTTTTTCTTTCTAAATTAGGTACTACAGAGGATAAATCTAACCCAGAAGGGGAAGGCATGGCACACCGTGGATCACAGCAGGGAGCTCAGTGCCGCCCCAAGATGTAGTTTTTGTACAGACGTTTGACCCTGAATCCGCTGGTTTTAGCGTAGCACTAACAGGGTGATGGGTTAGTCTAAATTTATACCACGGATAAAATATGAATTGAACTGAGGTTCCCAGAGCTTTCCTAAGGGCTGGAGGAGAGGGGTATGGATGGTATTTTCCAGGGGACCTCTGGGATGCTGAGCTCTGTGCTGACTTGCTCGTGGCCGTTGCATTGGAGTGGAGGCGCTGGAGGCAGGAGGACGGCTCACAGGGAGCGTTTCCACTCCCTGTGTGACCTTGGAGAGGTTATTGGCTCCTTCAGCTCAGCAAAGGCAAACGAAATTTCAACGTGGATTGACAGCATTGACCATGGGGTCATTTGTATTCATCTGCGCCTTGTTAATATATTTAATATAATAAGTATACTCAACTAAAAATTGCATTTTTTCTGGCGTGCACTTCACAGGCTTTATCAGCGCTGACAAGGCCAAGTGATGCTTAATAAAGGTTATACAAAACACAGACGGCTTAGATCCCTCTATCATTTCCCACGTCCAACTCAGAGGAGGGAAGAGCCACAAACACACTTTGGAAAACTCAAACATGCATTGAAAGCATCGCTGGACCAGCAGGTTTGGACCTTAACATGGGCAAGGTCGTGGGTCCGGGCGAACATCCCTGTGCACGGCTGCGGCTGCAGCGCTGGGCTGGGCGTGTGGCAGCTTTTTCTCTCGGAAACAGCAGCGAGAGAGCTTTGAGTTTACCCTCCACCCCTTGCTTTTAGCTTTGTTTCTGCTCACCCTCTGCACCCCTAGGCCAGCTTGGATTGCACCGGCTGAAGAGCTGGGATTGCCCTGTTGCTCAATCACTGTCACCCTGTACGCAGTGCAGAGGATGTTGGACATCCTGGTGGTGGCTTTTCAAGCCCGGTTATCGGGGCGAGCTAATGGAGGTGACACTTCCAATTATCAAATACAATCGTAGCATTAATTTTGACCTGTTTGAATTCCGGCATCTTTTCTCCTCCGTGAACGCTTAGCTAGAGGGTGACATGTAATTGTATATAATCAGACAGTTGTCTTAAACTGGCAATAATAAGCACAAACATCTCTTGCTTTAAATTCCATTATATTATATGTGTTTATTTGGGAGTGTGCTGATCTGACATCACTGGGATGAAAAGTAACTAATTAATTTTGAGCTCTTCCAGAAGAGAAATCTTCCATCCACTCCAGCAGATAGATAATGTTTGTGCAGGCAAGTGTATATAAAATATTGTGAAAGTGTTGTAACACGATATTATAAAATAGATGTGCATTGTAATACAACACAAATGTGTCTGTATCTATTTGTATCCAGAGTATACCGCAGGGTTTATGTTAAACTTAAAAGTACAAATATAGATGCCAAAACAAAGGAATTGTTTCTAGCTCAAAATAATACTTAGGGAAATGGAAGCCATTCAGGCTTTATTGTCCCTTCAAAATTAACTCAAGGAATCTAATTACAAATGTTCAGTGCTGCCCTGTGGCAAAATGTCTAAGAAATGGGAAGGAGGATGGCCAGGCTTAAACAACTCAGGTAAAAATTAACTCCATGGTAATATCTGATAATTAAGAACGTCTCGATCAGCTTGTCTGGCTGTTAATGAATTGGGCTGTTCTTTTCACATTTGATTACTGCAGTTTTACGACTGCCATTTCGCCCTTAGTACTCCTGGAAATAGGCTTGAGCACCAGGAACGAGGTTTGGGTGTTTATGAAAAGATCGTGTTCATCCAGACTTTCTCCAAGGCAAGTCTTGGAGCTCCATAACTGGGTCCACCTGGGGCTGTGCGTGTGTCCTTCCTCGGTGCTTCGAGTTCATCTCACACCATCTCTGAGGCTCTCTCAGCAGTAAGAAATACAAAACACGAGTTTTGTGCTTCGGAGCGATCACTATTATTTTAAAACTACCCTTTGCTGTGGTTGCTTCACTTTGCTCAGCCCTCACCAAGAGCTGTGGGGGGTCTGACAGGCTCCTTGAGACGAGCAGGCACCCCGCTCCGTCCCCTGATGCTGATCCCCAGGAGCACCAGCCCTTCGGGGAAGGGGACGGGAGTTGCTCTGGGGCTGCCCCCACCTTTGAAGGGCCACCAGGGGCCAGTAGCTGGCCAGTACCAGGACATCCAGCTCCATGAGCACAAGACCTGGAGATTCTACAGCCTCCTGGTATTTCAGAGCAATAAATACATTTACTCCTGCAGCAGAGACAGCTGGGTGCTGGGGCTGGCTCTGACCATGGGCACCCTTGGTGCTGCCCTGATGGGTGGCCCAGGAGCCTTCAGGACAGAGCATGGGCAGGGCTGTGCCAAGCCACATCGGCATTCTGCTCCAGCCACCCAGAGAGGAGAAAGCGCTTTCTCTTTTGTTAGCTCTCAATTAGGCTGAGCTTTGAGGAGAAGATATAAATGCTTAAAAGTTCTTTTTTTTTTTTTTTTCAGTGTTCAGCTTTCACAAAGGCAAGTGGTGGGATGATCTCGAGGGGCGGGAGAGTTGCTCAGTTGCTCTTGCAGGAGTTTTTAAGCATTCTTTTGACGTTCATTTGATTTTTGCAGCAGGAACCTGCAATCACTCTGAGCTCACCACAAAGGCATTGCCTCAGGCTGTACAGGAGTTTATAGACTAGGTCACAGACCTCATGCATATTTTATAGGTGTTCAAATAGCATTTTAGCCTTTGACAAGCACAGGTCAGCAAGCCAACACCCTGCCCGGGAGGGAAGTGGCTCTAGGCTAGTCACACAGAACAAATATCCCAACCAAATAGATCAAGCACCAGAAATACTCAAATCCTCTTTGGGAGAGAACTCAAAGAATTGCTCTGTGTGTGTCCTGGCCTTTTTGCCTACACGGGTAGGAGCAGGAGGATGGGCCGATGCTTCCAGAATGGCCGTTACCTTAGTGCTGTGATTAAATCCACATTTAGACATCTCATTAAATTAGAGTGTAAAAGTGAATTCTTATAACCCACAACAAGAAATTTATTCAGGCTTGGTGGGTGAAGAATGTGAGAAGATCCCTGGCAAGCCCCTGGGAAAATGTCAAGCCCAGCCTGGCACCTCACCCTGCGCCCAGGCTCTGCTTGCAGGCATTTTGTCTCCTTCAGCCCTGGTTTTTTGGAGCTGTCACCCTCCGGCACAGCTCCTGACACGGTCACACCGACCCAAGTCACTGCTCTGCAGCTCTGGTCCCTTCAGTGAACTCAGTTCAGCTGCAGGACGAGTCTCGAGCAAAAGCATCCACTGCTCCCCGCAGGAGCGGGGGTCTGAAATGAAACAAGTTTTCCTGTCTCTGCTGAGCCCTGAAACCGAGGGCGTCCTCCTCACTTCAAAAGGAGGTTAAACGTAGAGATGGATCCCTGACCTATCTGCAAAGCACTGACCTAGAAGGGAAGGAGACTTTCAGCTGCCTCACTACCTACCCTGCGGCTCAGAGCTACAGATCCCATCCCCCTCAACTGCTTTCCGTTGCTCTCGGGATGAAAATGGCCTTTGGCAGAGGGGATTTGAGAACCGAGGGACTGCGAAGCCTTTCCTCCGCTGCCCTCGCTCCAGCACGGGTGAGCATCGCTCCCACCCTGCAAGGAGAGGAGAGGACCCCAAAGTCGGGACCACCCCCGCACACATGTGGGCACACACGTACACGTGCCCGCTGCGTGTTTGTAAAACAATCTTTTAATTTTCTGGTTGGCTTAGCAAATCACAGCTGCTCCTTCCTCAGAGCTCCTGAGCGCATTTGCGCAGGTTCCCATTTACATACAGCAAGGCTTTTGATTTCCTTCTCGCTGCGTGTTTCACAAATAAACCCTCTGAAATATCGCAGATGGCTGGGATGGGGAGCGGGGTGTGGGGTACTGGGGGCAGAAGGCAGCCGAGCCCTCAGCACACGTTTTTGCCCAATAGCAGAGCCCGTGATTGCTGTGGCTGCTCCATGGTGGAGGATTACGTGAGGGTTTGATCTCCATTTATTTCTGCTTTCTCTCCGTGGCTTTGCATTTACCAAGATTAAGCCAAGGTGCTCGGGTATTAATTGATTCTTGGTGCTGAGTGAGGCTCATTAGACAGCAGCTTTGGGGTGCAAGTGGCAGCTCACAGGGGCAGTGATGAGCAGACAAGAGGTCCAGGACTGGAACTTCTCCAGCATCTGTTCTCACTATTCCA
>NW_009733830.1:9934-10135 GCF_000703405.1 Apaloderma vittatum
CACCCGCTCCCCCCCCCCCCGAGCCCCGACCAGCCCCCGGGCGAGGAACAGCGAAACCCCGGGGAGGGGGGGCCTCCTCCCCCCGAGGCCGAGGCAGCAGGCAGAGTAATTAGCATTCTATAGTGATTAATCTGATACAATTTGTGCATATGGTGTAATTAGGGGGATAATTTCTGCACGCAATTGGTGAGAGCGGGGCTT
>NW_009733831.1:0-345 GCF_000703405.1 Apaloderma vittatum
GCTATTGCAAAGTATTACAAGAAGAAGGCAACACAAGCTTGTTATGCTTTAGTTTTAAACAGCAGAATAATACACCTACTATATAGGGTTAGCGATAGTTATTAAGAAAGATCCATCAACAATTGCTCTGATATCATCATCCATTTCCTCAGTCACTCGGAAGCTCCAGTTGCAGTGAGCTTTCTGGAGAACTGTCCCAGAAACTGGGAAGTCCTACGCAGTGCGTCCACTCGTAGAGGAGGTCTCCCAATTCGCTGCAAGAGGATCCAGCTTTTGTACTATTAAACAAACAACCTTAGACATCTTCAGATACAGGAACATCTGATGTTCTTGGCTCCAGTGGAT
>NW_009733832.1:0-1847 GCF_000703405.1 Apaloderma vittatum
CAGCAGTTTGGGGGCAGAAATGGTACAAAAGCATCTATCTCTGCACCACTGTGGTTCCCCAGCACCGGTGTCACCTCGAAGGAACACCTCGAGCGAGGGCTGGGGCTGCAGCAGCGAGGGCTGGCTCATCGTCCCGGGGCTGGTTTCACATCAGTTATCTGGGTCACAGATAAGGTGACTCTTGGCCCGTGTCTTTGTGTCACCGCAGGGTTCCTGCGAAGTTCAGCAGCGCCTGCGGCCGCTGGGTTTCAAATCCTTTCGAGATGCTGTCCCTGTGCAGCACTCACTCCTCACACCCCGCTCTGCCACCGTCCCCAACGTCCCCCCGTGGCACCCCGGCTGCCTGTGCCGAGGGGGACGTGTGGGACAAGGGTTTGCAGCAAGGGTTTGGATTTCCCTTTCTCCTGGAGGGACAGCCTGGGGGAAGTAGCTTCAACCCTGAAAGTTGTTACTTTCTCAATTAAAACCTTAGAAAAACCAGTGCCTGAAACGCAGCGTTTCCACCCAAGCGAAATGTAAACCTTGCTGTGTATTTTTCCCCCCTTTCTGATCTGCTTTGTTGGGTTTGGACCCTCGATATTTTCTCCTGCTGTTCTTAAAATTGCGCTGGAACTGGGGAAAACTGTATTTTGAGTGGATTCTTGCACCATCCAGAGCAGCTGTGGCAAAGCCTGTTTGCTGCCCGGGCTTGGTGCTAGAGTCACCCAGTGCTTGTCACCCATCGCGATGCCACACGTACCCCGACCTTCCCCCTCCTCGGTGCCTCTCAAACATGAACAAAACGCGGCTTTGCGATTTATTTTAGTATTTTCCCCCAGGTTGAGTCACCTGCTGTTCCAAAGTGATTCAGAGCAAATTACAAGAATTCAAAACTTCAATCTCAGAGCGGTTTCGTTTCGTGAGGAGAGGTGTGAAACCCCCCCCTGCCCCGGCACTGCCTGTGCCCCCCGTGTGCGTCAGCAGCATCCGCTGAAGCCTCCGTCACCCCACGGGTGTCTCTGTGCTGGCGTTGTTCCTGGGAAAAGCCACCTCCTGGCTCCTCACTGGTGGAAGCCACTTGTCTGGTCCTGCTCCAGAGCCTGAAGGATCTGATGTCGCACACGTTGAGGGCACTGAGAGAACCAGAAACGTGTGTTTTTCACCCAGGAAAATGCTGCTTCCACAGCCTGAGTTGCTTAGAGCCAGCCCAGGTTTATAAAGATGCTGCTGACCCACAATGAACTGGGAGTGCCTGTTGAGTTGTGCCTCAGTTTCCCTTATTGCTACGACAGAAGCTGAAACGCTCTGCAGGGAAGAAATTGCCCAGAACCCTCTGCACAACTTCTGAAGGAGAAAGGCCTTTCGAAATCTCGGGTGCACAGCCCACCCCATCACCCTGACCCTGCTCGGCTCCCTGTAGGGTCAGGGGCTCCTCTGAGGACAACCAGGACCCTCCTGGCTCAGGGAGCTGACCCACTCCCCCCGCAGCTGGTGGCCAGGACCTCCAGGGTCCCTCCCTGGGGGCAGTGATGGGGATGCTCGACCTCTGCAGCTGCCCGAGGTCCTGGAGCCACCAGGGTCCCCTCGAAGGTCTCCTCCAGGTCAGAGGAGCCCTCAACATTTCTCCTACCCTTCCCCACGCTACACAATTGCAGATAAGAGGTTTGGGGTTTCTTTCTTTGGTTTTTTGAGGCAGGGGACAGTTTTCCTGTTTGAAGAGGAGAAAAAAAAAAAAACCAACACACACACAACCCTCTTTGGAGCTTCCTCCTCTTCAAAGATCTGATCTGACCTTGATCTGCTGCGCAGGAGATAATTGCGCCCTGGGTCCTCCAAGGCAGCGACACTAATTGCCACTGCTGGTGGCT
>NW_009733832.1:1906-2139 GCF_000703405.1 Apaloderma vittatum
TGCTCTGCCTGTGACTCACCCGGCGGCAGCGAAGACACAAGTCCCTGCGTTTCGAGAAACCGCACGTCTGAAGAAGTTTCCCACGGTCTGCTCTTTAAATAGCTGCCGTGAGCCGCGGCTGGACCCCGCCGGTGCGCCAGCATCGCTTCCCCCATCCTCTTCCTCTCCCGCACGCCTTCCCCTTTCCCCCCGTCACCCCGCAAAAAACACTCCAAGGGGAGGGAAATTTTTCC
>NW_009733832.1:2188-2417 GCF_000703405.1 Apaloderma vittatum
CCCCCCCGGGGAATGCTGCGGTTTCTTGCCCAGGCTGACAGCCCAGTCCTGGTTCTTCGCAGCCATCCTCCTCGTCACCTGCCACTGTCTTCGTGACAAGTGTCCCCGCCGTGCTGCTTCCGCCGGGGCTCACTCATGACGCTGATGAGCCCTTACTTGAAAAGTTTCGAGGGGGAAAAAAAATAAAAAAAGAAGAAGAAAGAAAGAACAAACCAAAAAAAAAGGCGGT
>NW_009733832.1:2802-3107 GCF_000703405.1 Apaloderma vittatum
TTTTTGTGGGGTTCTGTGATTCTGTGTGACTGGTGGGTCTCGGGGCCGTTATCCCGGTGCTCACGTTTTGGGATGCTGCAGCTCAGGTGCTAAACCTCACTGGCTACAGTAAGATGCCGACAATAATAACAATAATAATCCTTAGAATTTAGGCCACAAATGACTTTCTATCCATTTTTACAGAGGGTGGGATTTTGCAGGGTCTGGCAGGCAGCGGGAAGTGCCCCCGTCCTGCTGCAGACAGGTCTCCTCTCCCAGCACCACCATGTCCCGGCTGCTCCCCGGCAGGGATGCTTCTCGCTCCG
>NW_009733832.1:3128-4631 GCF_000703405.1 Apaloderma vittatum
CGGACGAAACCCCATTGCCACGTTCAAACCCAAACCTGCCTGCAGTGATGCAGCCATAACCCCAGTTTGGTGGGATGTGGGCTGGGGTGCAGCGTGGGTGACCCCTGTGCCGTGCCCTGCCTCTCCGACCCATCACCGCCCACCTTGCGCGAGGAGAAGGGGAACTTCTCGCCGACTGGTTTTTGGCACAGCCCGGCTCTGCAGCAAAGCGCCCGAGGGCTCGGACCACCAAAAGCGGGTTAAAGGAAAATAAAATGAAAGCACTGAGAAACCTCCTGAGCTGCATCTTGTCCTTGCGACCCCGGGGCTCCCCGAGGAAGGTGGAGCTGGATCCCGCAGCTCTCGCAGATTCGGGGCGATGGGGTATGGGGAGAGACGGGGTCTGGAGTGGGAATGGCTCCCGGGAGGTTGCCTTGGTCGGAGCCTCCTCTTCCCGTCCCAGCCCTTCCCTCCCTCCCTGCCCCATCCCGGGTGCTGGGACCAGCCTTTCCATTTTTCCAGCCTCTTCTGCCCTGTCAGTGGGGGATTAAGTGCAGATTTGCTACAGATGTGATCAAGAGACACAGCTGCCTGTGAGGGGGGGGAAAGAGGCAAGAAGAGGGGGGAAAAAAAAAAGTAAGAAATGGAGGCAGCGTTGTTTTGTTTAGAAAAAGGGATGTTGTGTGAATGGGAACAGAACACCAAGGGTTGGATCCTTTTAAATTCATCCCTGGTCTTTAAGCCATTAGCTCTTCTGGTTTGAATCTTTTCTCTCTGGAGGAAAGCAAGTAACTCGGTAGTAATCCTACTAAAGATTCTTGTCTCTGAAGTAAGACACAGTACTCGCCGTACAGATGGAAGGAGAGAATTGGTGACCAGCTGGCAATAAATTATGTGTGTTATTGGCATTACAGTAGCTTTTGCCCCCTGCCCGGGAGGGATGAGGGTCCTTCCCTGCACCCAGCAGAGCCAGCAGCTGGGCTGGAGGCTGATGTTGGGATTTCAGAGCTGGTCGTGGTCAAACCCTCCCGGGATTCAGGGCTTTGACCCCTTCCCAGTCCCCACCCGACCGTGCTTTCAGGGATGCTTTCTGCAGGGCGGATTTGAAGGGGATCTTGTTTCCGAGAGCAGATGCCCAGGATGGGGCAGCAGCCCCTGGGCTCAGTGACTTGATTTTTTTAATGACTTGAGCGATATCTAATTGGCGTTCTTCAGCAGATCAACGAAAATAACTTCAGTTTTCAGTTTACAAACGAAGGTGAAACTTTCTATTCACAAGCAAAAGAAATGGAGGGGGGGGAAATGAGGTTTTTGTGGGAAAAAAAATAATCTCAGTCAAACTACAACCTGTGCTTTTTCTGCCTTTTTTTTTTTAAATGAGCCATTTTCAGCTAAAAGTTTTTAATGAAAAAAGATGTGAATCTCCTATGGATGGAGACATCTTCACTGTGAAACACTCTATAAATGCCAGGTAGTAAATCCAATTGGATCACTAACAAATTCTGTGGAAATTCATATATATAT
>NW_009733833.1:0-205 GCF_000703405.1 Apaloderma vittatum
CTCCTCGCCTGAAATACCACAGCCAGCGCTGGATGAAGAGCACTGAAGCCTTAAAAGCCAAAGGAGAACCACTGCAGCAAACTGAACGAGAGTCTTTTGTCTTCTCTCTTCCCTTCTCCACCAGGGCTGGGAAGGGCACCAGCATTACTGCATTCAGAGCTGGGAAAACCTGACTGCCTCTCCCCCTCGACCTGCAGGCGAGGCC
>NW_009733833.1:875-1420 GCF_000703405.1 Apaloderma vittatum
CTGCTTCTACTAAATCGCACTGTGCGGACACAGTGCTGGGGAAAGCGCTCGCCTCCCGGTCACCAGTTAACTTGAGGAGCGAGAGGAATAAACACTCCCGTCAAGAAAGGAATTTGCTGGTTCCTGAGCACTAACTCCAGAGCCGACTCGGTGCCCCCTCCCCACCAGCTCCCAGGACTCGCCCACGTTTCCCGGCTTTCCCATCCTCACGACGGTCACAGCCTCCACCCACCCTGTCCCTTCAGAGCAACCCGTCCTGCTCCCACAAAAAGCCAAACCCCAGCCTTGGAAAAGGCACAGGATGAGAGGGGTTAACAAAATCGCTGTTGAAATAAAATCCCCATTTAAAAAAAATCACCTTTTAAACCAAACCACAAGCTCGAGCACATTTCGTGGAAGTAGGAGTGGGGATAAAGGGACCGAATTGCGGGTCACAGCTTCCAAATGTCCCGCGCACGACACGGGGAAAGTCTCCTTCTCTCCCAGAAACCGTTCTGCTTCCGAGCCGGCAGCCACCTCGGCACCCAGAATCTCCCCCTGCCCAC
>NW_009733834.1:0-65925 GCF_000703405.1 Apaloderma vittatum
TAATACCATAAATAGTATAGTATAAATATTTCATAATATCATAAATAGTATATTATTAATATATTATTTACCCTAATTACACCGACGATGCATTCCAAAATGAGGAATTTTACATGAGAAAAAAGAAAATATTGTTTTGGGGGGCTTTCTTTTGACTATCTGCTGAATTAATGGTATTTCAGAGTATTTAATAATGCCTTGCAATCAAAAGTTGAGCTGCTTCTAATAGAAAAATCCCAAGGGGCTGTTCAGACATTCTATTCTCAGAGCTGAAAGATGATGATTTGTCTCTTACTCTGAAAACTGATTGTGTTTTTCAAATTGAAAAATCATAGTGAAAAAAGATGTTACAAGTATTTCCAGATGCAGCCTTGTAATTAGCATAAACAGCTACTTAGTACATTGTGCTAACTATGTTACCCAAATTCACGCAAATAATATGAAAAATGGGGAGGGGGGGTGTTGCGGGGCAGTCTTAGCTGCCTTTACAGTACTGGGCAATTATCCAGTTAGACTAAAAGATGTCTCTGGGCTAATCCCTGCCGAGATGTTCAAGACAGCAAAGCATTTTTAGAAAGGGTACCCATCATCTGGAAATGTAACTTATTTGTAAAACTGCATGAATTTTAAGGCCAAGAGCTGTAAGGCCTCCCCATCCTGCTGGGATGCGGGAGGGAGCTGTTAAAGAGAAAGCTGTACCAGTAAGGAAAGCCGGTGACGCAGAAGTTTCAGGGGATTTGTAACAGGATAGCAGGCTTTTTCACCCTTACGTCACTGCTTCAGATCCTATCCAGATGGGAAATGAACATTAACTAGAGGCCTTGACAGCTGGCTAAATGGGTTTGTATTCTCAAATTGTTTTAATGGGTGAAATCTCTCCCTGAGGCTCCAGGCATTACTGCAGGCGTGAGCAGCTGCTTAGCAGGCGCTCTTCCCTGTCGTGCTGCAGTTAGGATCGCTGATCATCAGGGCAGAGCCCTGCAAGACACTGAAAAGTGTCTGGTGGGGCACGGAATAGATGCTGCACAGACCTCGCCACGCTAAGGGGCTCGGTTTGCTTTTTCTTCCACATTAGCTCAGGGTGTGAAATCACAACTGACGCAAAACTCGCTTATTGCTGTCTTTGCCACCACTTTGATTGATTTTAATGGGAACGGGACAGGATGGCTTCATGTTCCAGCTCCACCTCCTTGGACGGCAGTCTAGCTGTAAAGTCGAGTCTTGAAAAAAACCCAAGACTGGGGTAGCAGCATCAGTTGCAGGGCTGCCTGTGATTATGTGGCACTAGACTAGATACCATTACTTCCTTCTTGTCCTGTGCTCCTGGTGCATGAAAGCTTCTAGGGCTGCGAGCTGAGCTTTGCTGACACACCA
Organism: Apaloderma vittatum; assembly: GCF_000703405.1. Classification (NCBI taxonomy): domain Eukaryota; kingdom Metazoa; phylum Chordata; class Aves; order Trogoniformes; family Trogonidae; genus Apaloderma; species Apaloderma vittatum. The sequence goes on from NW_009733834.1 coordinate 1,375, forward strand.
GGCAGACACCATGGCTCTCAGAGAGCCTTAACAATGAATATTTTGTGTATAGCTGGATTATATTGCATGTGAGAATAAATGGCACAGCTGTTAAGATTTATGGCAGACTGCAGCACGGCTTTATGTAACTGTTTCCTGAATGTACAGATACACATGCCATTTGTGTCACAGGACAGAAACGGGCCATTTTCACCAGCCTTATTAATCCTGAATAAATAATGATGATAATCACCTACTGGAAGCCCAGTTTATGGTTTAATTAGCCTGCTTCTGCTCCCAGGAACCAAAGGCAGAAAAATATTGTATTAATATTAAATGATAGCTACCATTACACACTTTCAGGGCATCAGACAGCATTGCAGTCATACAGCTCTTACTGATATAAAGAGAGAATCATGGGGCTTAAATGCTACATAAGGCTTTGAAAAATCTAAGAATTAGAAGAATCCATCTGACCTGCTCAGCATGCTAAGCATTCAAGACCAGTAGTGAACACTTCGCAAAAATAAATGAGGGGAAATAGTTTTAAAAGCAGATTTCTAAATTTTTGAAACCCCTAATAGGCACTTAAAAATTTGAGTTGAATAGAGAACTCCAGAAAAGCCTCAGAAAGAAGGAATTCAAGAATTAATCTAGAAACAGTACAAGTCCTTAAGGAGGTACGTCACAACTTAATACATAATCCAGCAGTACTATTAAGTAAACATCACTCAGTGACTCAAGGCCCCAGCTCTGCAAGTGGTTTTATATGCAAGCTAAGCATCTCTGTTTTCAGAGTCAGAAAATGGCATAACAGTGCTGCTTTCTAAAGCAGGCCCTCTGTTTTGCTTTTCTCTTTGTTAACTCACCTTTCAAACACAGGGCTGTTCCGTCCCAGGCTGTGACACGGCGCCCGGTGGATCATCTTCCCACTCACACCCTGATGTGGTATCTCCAGGGAGGTTATGCTGCAAACAAGCAAAGGCACTTATGCCTTTAGGGTAAACCCCTGAAGAGGGTAAACCCCTCTATTCTTGTTCAGGTGCTCATTTTATAAATAGTACTGGGGACCATTTTGTCCTTTACTCTAGAGTTTTCTAGCTATCAGAAGGAGGAATAACACAGCCAGAAAATGTTAAGCCTCTCTATCTGCCAGAGGCTTAAATCTAGTAGAAAACACAACGTGAGTGACCGAGGTAAGCACAGGAGTACAAAACCAATAAAACAGCATTGCTCATTGTGACAGGCAGTGATCTCAGCCCACCAGAAGCGTTGCCTAACTCTTAAACCTCTTCATTCATTGTTGAGACAGGGAACAGTCTGGAAGAGATTCAGAGAGAGACTCACATGGATGCTTTCAGTAGAATTTTTACCAGTATTTGTTATGGAAAGCCCAGGGGAATTTAAGATATCTGTTGTACTGAAACAAAACATAATGAGACTTTTGCAGCTAAAGGGATGATGAAATTTATTGTGGGCCAGTCAGGACCAAGGTTTGACATCTCACTGCAAAGGGGTCAGAGGCACTAGGTTGTAAAAGCCGTCAAAAGAGAGACTGATAACATCTCACATGCTAGAAGAGAGAGGGGCGAAAGACAGGAAACTCAAAACAGACTTAAACGAAGGCAAAGTCCTTGCCTCAGCATGCTATGAGGGTGCAGGAGGGTTTGCTAAGGATGGAGATGAGCACACTACAGTTAGAGATGTTAAAGGGTTCAGTCTGAGCAGGAGGTTCAGTGTGGGTGGAAAGCAAGGACTGTATTCTTTACAGCTTTCGTCCAAGGTCAGCTTGTGAAATATAGACCGCTTTTGGACTTAAAGGTATTGCAGAGGTCTAGATGATATCCACACAGTGGTCATCACTCTAAGTCACAGCAGGACAGTGCAGATGCCTGCAGCAGTCAGAAATAAAAAGGCTCAGGCGCTGCACTAAGGTGGACACTGACATGGTGCCAGCAAGATTGGCTGAGACTTTAATTTGGAGGGAGGGGATAAGAGAAGTAGAATAATTCTGAAGTGTGTACATATAGACAGTAGTTACCCGAGGCTTTGCAAGCTAGATTTCTTGCAGCCAAGCTGTAGAGGAGGAAGAAAATTGAATCAAAACTCCTGTGATCTTTCCAGCAGCCTCTCAGACCATTAGAGAAAGATCTAGCAGACATAGCTGTTGGGCAGACAAAGAGCTACACAATGGCAGCATCACAGAAAGTAAAGGAAAAAGCAGACAGAAATCGGAGAAGTAGGTGAAGATCACAGGTAGATTTCTAAAGAACACCCTTTCACATTTTATGTCACCAGCTAGGAGATTCACCTTAAGGATCATAATTCTCCACATTTGGTTGCATGTTAGAGAGTGAAAGGCGCAGAGTACTGGTGCCCAGCAACTGAATGCTTGTGGCTCCCCCCCGCCCCAGTCCATTTCTGCAGATGTATACACACATTCAGAATTTAGCACACACCATACTCTATTGATAATACATTGTTTGACAAACATTCACTAGAGAGGATGTATTGCCAGTCATACAAGAAATGGCAGGGTCTGTCTTGGCTTTGAAGCTCAGTTCTGCATTTCTGCACTCTGTATTTCAATCTCAAATTGCATTTCCTGATAAATGCTTGATTATCAATTTTACTAGTCATATTAGCATTATATGTACAAAACATTAAGATAAAAGGATAAATACATTTGGATATGAAATATACCTACAAAATATCATTCTAATACTAGATGAAAGAGTATTTCTCAGATGCGACAAAGAAGTGTTTTAGAATTCAAGCTGAAAAGCGCCACCACTATTTCTCCCTAACCTATTTTTTCTAACAGTATATTCTGAAAGTCCTGTTATTTTTCCTGGTATATATTTCCAGCTGTACTTCACTTTCCTGCGTTTAGTTCCTGCCAGACGGGAACACAAGGTTGGACTGGAGAAGTCAATGAAATAGCAGTAACCTGTTTTCTTGAAAATATGAGCACGGATCACAATTCTGCAGTGAAACGGTAAAGTATTAACCTTATTTTGCAGAGGGGGAAAAAGCACCCCAAACCAACAACTAAAAATCTATGACGGCATCACAGAATGAGGGAAAGCGCGCAGACTCGTTGCCTGCAGCCTTGCATTCAGCTCCAGCCGCCGTCCAAGCTGCAGCAGGGTGCTTGCAGGGGATGTGGGACTGGTGGCACGGCAGCAGAAGAGCCCGTCTCTGCCAGGGCAGCCCCTGGACTCCAATGACAAGTTCACCAAGTTCCCTAAGCGGCGACACTGTGTGTAACCACTGGAGCAAACTTCAGAAATACCACGCTGACTGGCTGGTGCTTCTATCCTCCGATCTGGGGCAGCAGAGTCAGTGGAGGTTTCCCAGCAAGTGACCCAACCACACGACCGATACCTTCCATGTAACGGGAACCAGGAGCCTCTCTGCAGCTCCACGAGTGCAGCAGCAGAAGTCCTCCTGTCCTCCCAGACAGGGACCTCTGCAGCCTTCCCCTGCTGACCCAGAGAGGCTGTGCCTAGGGCTCACAGAAACAAGCAGCAATAAGCTAGGGAACACAGAGCATGGTCTTCATCCAGGCCTGTGCAAAAAGCCTGTCTGAAAAGGGGTGGAGTAAAGGGTCTGACAGCCCTCCCTGTGCAGGGCAGACAACATCTGGCAGTGAGAGGTGGATTACACGAGCTCTGACATAAGAGGAAGTGAAGTAGCAAGAAGATAAAAATAGCAAGTGGAAATTTCACGTTAATCTTAGAGGATAAACATTCTTCTGTTGATGCTTTCAAGCACTAGCTTCAGATACGCATTCTTTAAAGTAAATTCTTTTTTTAAAATAATGAAATGACTTCCTGACTGCTTCTATAGTCTTGTTTTTACTAAAAGCCTAATTATTAGCACTTATTCATTTCTGCAAAAGATGCCATCAAGGATGTGAAACAGCATACATCGGTAACTGAGTACTGAATAAAACCAGCAGTAATTTACACGACTGACAAGTTTTAAATTCAAATGTTTTAATCATAAAACAAAGCAAATTTGCATAGAAAGGCAATTTGAGGATATAACCGTTTCTAATTGGGTTTTCGTCTGTTATAGGCCTCCCCATTATCAGAAGTGCAGCTTTGTCCTCAGCTTTTAGCCCAGCCTGACAGCAAAAGAAAACTTTTTTCCGTATTAACCTTTCATGTAGTACCCTCTGCTGGCTGGAACAAGCACAGACAGGGAAGCCAAAACACCAACCTCCAGCACTGAAAAAGGTGCTGAAAACCCATCGGTGACCTTCAGCAGAGATGACCTAATCTGTCACAGGGGAGAAAGCTAACAAGCACACTCAACCCGAAGTAGAAAAATCAATACAATGCGAGGCAATGCATCTCTCACAGCCTAAGCAGATTTTCACAATGCAGGAAATTACACAAGCGCTCTCAGATGTATCATCAGCTCCATTCACTTTCCTAGCATTAGCTTTTGTTAAAAATAAAATTGCTGCTTAGTCACCTGGAAGGAATGGTGAAAGCCTCACGTATTTGTCTGCTCCTTCCTCCTCCTACTCAAGGAGAAACGTATGTGAATCCCATCATAACCCAATCTTCCCTTCTTCTCTCTTTCTATGGTGAAACCTTTAAGTGAGAGATTTTTCAGTAGCTACTGTGCATGAAGATTTCCTGCTATGAACTGTACTGTCTATGGCTGGAGGCACAGACTGAGGAGGCAGGGGCAGAGCACCTCACCACTCCTGCAGGCTCTCCCTGCAACCCACGAAGCACTTTCCTTTGAGTCAGCTCTCAGGCACAGGCCACCTTTGAGTAGGTCCTTGCTTTGCACCCTGATTTGCACTCAGGCTGCTCTGCCTTCCCCGGCAAGGGGGCTGCTCCTTGGCCCTACTCAGGTTCAGGGCACACCTGGCTGGCACACAGGGTACGCCTGCTCCAGCTTTTGCCATCAGGTGAGAGGAACGGTCACCTCCCTGCACAGCTGACTATGAGCAGGCTGAACAGTTATGTCTCATCCAGCAGGCTCTAACATCACAAAAAAAATGATCCAGGTAAGCTCTGAGCAATTGCCGTCAGCTTGAGCTCCGCTCAAATTGCCCCGCTGCTTTTCAAGCCCAGAAAGAAACCTTCCTGCAGCTTGCATTTATCTGGCTAGCCTAGGCTTTACTTCTCCCTACAAACTGCTAGGATGGCTGGCTTGACTCATGAGGGAGTCACTGACCAAGCAGAGCAACACATTGATCAGGCTCAGCTCCCGATCAAGGGCTCCAGTACAACCTCTCTGCTGGCCCACAGCAGCCAGCACTGCAAAAGTGTCTGCTGCCTTCTTAAAATTGCCATCCCTGGCAAAAGCGGGTGAAGGTAAGGGCAGACATCTCCTCCTGCCATTTTTTTCTTGTTTTAGGAAAAAGCTTTGCAGGCTCACAAAAGCCACAAAGCTGTTGGATGAATGAAAGCCAAGCAGAAGTCTGGTGGTTCACAGGCCTGCCCCAGGTCAGGATGTGAGGTGCAATCCGAACACCAAGGGGAAACTGATACAGAAAAAACTCTGCCTACTCAGTGATACGACACACAACTCATTTTTGTCTACAGCTTATAAAAGTAAAGCCAAAACACTTTGCCAAGGTTTACCCCTCAGCACAGAGATAGGGAAAGGACAAGAGGAAAGCGAGTGTCATAGGGAGATTTAACACACAAAAAAGCCCCACCTTGCTTACTGCTTCTTCATGGAAGCACACTACTGCCAACTATGTTACTCCCGGGTCTAGCCCTGTCAGACAGTGGTTTATACCTGTGTCCTCATGATCAGGGTAAAAACCCCAAAGATCTAGCTTTGGTTCTGTATATAATGTTGTGAACCATGATGTAAACAGTGATGGGACTGGCATTTTGCAACAAAGTCGTGACCTTAGCAATTGCTGCAGCCCAAAGCAACCACCGGCTGAACTGGGCTCTTAGGCGGCAGCTGGGAAAGGTGCTGCCTTTGCCAGGATCCACAAGGACCCCCAAGCTGCACTTCCAGAGCCAGCATTGTACCTGAAACAAGTCTCCATCAGCAGAGGAGTATTTCCAGCAAGCAGCAAGGTGGAGGTCTTGTCACAGCCTTTGCCAGCTACAAAGCCAGCTACTGCTGGTTTTGAGGAGGAGAGCGCATCCTGACCAAGCCTGGCTCAGCAGGGGCAATGCACCAGCTCTCTCTGTGCCTCCTGGGGTGGCTTGTGCCAGGCAGATAACGGGGATCAGAGGAGCAGAGAAGCACTAAAATACAACCCAGGCTCAACAAGGGGACTGTGCTCATCCTTCTCTGGGCTACCTGATCTCTACTTAATAGCAAGACTGCCACGTAAAGTTCCCAGGACCATTGCCAACCCCAAGTCACATCACTCGAAGGTATTCAGGCAAGAAACCAGATTATAATAAAGTAAAACAAGGAGTAGACAAATATTCTTCCTAACTATAGTTCTTCTTGAAATAAACTGTTTCACTAACAGGACATTTGTGAGAGCTTCTGTAGTTCCTTTCCAGGTCAAATCCCTGGTTTCTAATACACACTCCAGGTTGTTGAGGACTGAACGAGGGATCAGGCAAGAGCACTCACGTGCTCTGGCACACCTTCAGTCCTATCTATGCTACTGGCTTGTCCTTTTCCTTGACCTGTCACACAAAGTTTGCTAAGCAATGCACAGAGACATCCAAGCCTTCTTCTGAGTTGTTCATTGACAACTCATTATCAGTCGACAACTCTACAGCACTCTTGTATGGCTTAAATTAATTCGTTCTTCCCATTAGCATTAGCTGGCATTTATTGATTTTGTATTTAATTTGCCACTGGAAAGCACTGAAATCTGAAAGCTTCTTGGAGTTTCAATCACCTCCATCTCAACCTCAAAAAAACACAGCTTCTTGCATATTGTGTAATTTAACCTGGGTCTTAACAAAATCTTAAGGTACACCATAATTAACATAGCTTTGTGCTGAAATTTAACTAAAAAGCTTTTCATCATTATATCTTGAACCTGCATGTAAACCAGGACATTGCTTTAATCCGTAATGGTTTAGCATTTTAATAAGCTCTTACAAGTGCAACAGATCTTTTCTGAAATCACAAGCGTCCCTTTGTCCAACATTCTGTTGGTGTACTTGAAGTTCAGCAAATTAGAGGAACATGGTTTCCTTCGAAGAAGCCATTACCCAACCAAGTTTACAGAAGGACTTTTAAAAAACTGTTTAACTACTATGACAGCCCAAATGCATGATGGTTGAAGTAAGGCTTGCAGCTCCCAACCTTTGTATCGCTCTTGCTCTCTCACATTTTTTTAAATGCATAGAATATACCTAAACTTCCAGTATTAAAAAATAAAATAAATACTTTGATTGTCTAAGTTTATTCCTTCCTTGCCTTTTGGGAATACTGTAGTGGAGAGTCCACACTTCAGAATATAACAGAAAGAACAGATGTGGCCAGCCAGGGCAGAAAAGACTTTGTTATTTACACCTTCCCTTGGCACAGTGTGCTGAAGCATTTTAAAAAATCTTAAAGCTAAAATCCCCACCTGCTAAATAACAAACACATCATTTCTATAAATTGGGTAGGCAGCAAGTTCTGCTTCCTTTTCCAGATGTGCTTGCCTGCTTTGACTCCTCTTAAACGCAATGCATTTCATTTCCAGGTGCATTACCTAAGGCTCAGGGGATGGGTAGGCACCTCCTGAAGGTTGCATCTCTGGGAAACTCTCCCATCCTTCCCTAAGTATGGTTGAAGCCTGAAATATAGACCTGATGTGCTCAGTAGGCAGTAGAACCTCCTGGAGCTCCAAGTTTAAATTAAAGTACAACAGCAGGGACCCTTCAGCTACACATTTCACATCTCCTCAGGGCTCTTGCAGAGCCACACAGTCAGGTGCACAGTGCTGGTGAACTAGATTCCAGTTATCCATCCTGCCAGCCCAGTATAGCAACTTCAAGTTTATAGACTGGATTCTCATCTCACTCAGCCAATTTCTAGGGCAGCTGTGGGGCAACGTGAGCTATAGTATGAGATACGAAGAACAAAGCAGGCAAATTGCTTGGTTAGGATGGTGGCTCCACATGCAGGTGGCTCCACAAAAATGCCTGCTAAAAAACTCTGGCTAGTACTAGCGTGGATAGCATTACAGATAAACATTTTACGCGGTCTAATTTAGGCTTACAGCTCACATTACTATTGCTGTATATGAAAACTAAGCAGGCTTCAGCCAACGCTTCTTTAAAGTAATTCACAAGTTATTAGCTGTCGCACACTGCATAAGTATAGTATTTCCAATTTACAGCTCTAGGAAAGTTTGCTGACCTCTGTAGGTATCTGTAGGCTCCTCATTCCCCTGCAATGCTCGGGCACTGTAAACATTCCTGACTTCCTCTCCCACTCCTGGGAGAGGCGTGCTATTCCTGTGGATCAGATGCACTGAGGTCAGATTTGCCCAAGGTCATGCAGAGGGTTGGTGGAGGGCTAAAATATTTTCCAGTTCTCAGCTCAGCCTCATTGAGAAAGATTTTTAGCCTGTACGAGAGAAAGAACTGACAGATTAAACCTTGAGAACTATTCCAATCAAACAATAAGGCAAAGTCTCATGTTTAGCACAGATGACCTTCCTTTTGGCCTTGTTGAGACACATCCACGAACTTCAAGACTTACTCTTCTCTAACACCATAAGAGCCAATCTTATATTCTTATCTCTGCACTGTTAATCTATTTTCGTCACACAATTCCAGCCTAGAACTGAAATACCTTAAACTTTAATCTCTTCTACACATTCCTGCAGATAAAAAGCAGGACCAATACTTTCTAACACCGTGTATTTGAATGTAATCTGGTGAGAAGCAGAAAAGGAGAGCAGAGGAAGAAGTGGGGAAGGAATCAAGGAAATGTATGAAAAAAAATACCAACTGAAAAGTACAAATGGTATAAGAATATTGTGCTTTTTCCTCTTTTTACATATTTCTCCTCCATCACTCAGCTCCCTTCCAAACACCATTCTGTTACTTTTGCTTCATTCCTGGCATTCAGTATTCCCGAGTTGAAAGTCAGGCCCACAGAGTTACTTGACTGACTTACAGATCACACAGATCTTGAAAACAGTCCCCCTGCAGTGTGCCTGCAGAGTTCATTTCTTCACGCAGAGCATATGCCCTCAAGGAGCTTAAAGTAACAGCTGATACACTAAATACTATTAGAGAAGAGAAAGAGCTTCTTACTAGCTCTCCTTGTCTCTGACAGACTAGACCAAGGCCAGCTATCTAAACCACAGCAGCTAGAGAGTTTTGCATTTAAACTCAGACCTTAAAAGAACAGGCATGCTTACCTATACTAAATCCTCTGCTTTCTGATTTTCAAGTTATTAGGATTTTCTCAGGTCATGTTTCTCTGCAACCACATGGCTTTTTTCTTTTTTAGACAGAAGCTGCAAATAAAACTCATGAGAATTAAAAAGAAAGCCAGAGTTATCAACACTCTGGTGTTCTTTCAAAAGTAAGATTACTTTAATTGATATTTAGATCACGAGTTGCAAACACTGGAGGCATTGCAGTGTTCCCACAACTCTTCAAAGAGAGCAAGTCTGTTGCTTGCAAACCACTTTCCATCCTCTGAGTCCTGTGACACAGATGGAAACAAGAACGTTAACCTGGATGAGTGGATCAGCTGTTTGGTAGATGGCTCAGAAACCTGGTGTGAGGATTTCACATAAGTAGCAAATCCCTAAACCATTCTGTTAGCATGGGAATCAAATAAATAACCTCTGCTGGGACCCCTAGGTCAACCCAGCACATGGTGGAATTTCAGTCTACAGGATAGATTTGTTATACATATATTTAATTATCTCACAGCCAGAAGGCTATAACGTTACCTTGTTGATAAGCTGCAGTTAAAACTCATCGCAGTTCACAGTCTCCCAAAACAACTCATCGCAGTTCATAGGCTCCCAAAACCCAACCATTTTAAGCGCCACCAACACAAAGCAAGGAAAAGCCGCATGAAACAAGAGAGTTGTTTAGTAGCCAGGAAACAAGCAGGTTATTAAAATTGTAAAGGAGACCTTTAATTACTTGCAGCAGTTGTGGGAAACATTACCAGTTACATCTCTATAATAGGTTTGAATTTACAAGTCATCAGTGGAAGTCTGTAATCAATCCTTAATTTGTTTTGCAAGCCAGCTCAAAGAAAAGCTTAAATATGGGAACAAGGATTGTGTCTTCTCTATGGAAAGAAGAGAATATTTTTTATTTCTACCAGCTTCACATTCACAGCAGATTATCTTGAAAAAAAAAAAAAGCTTTTAAAATACAGCTGCAATCATCAGGCTTGAGAGGTATTACAAAACATGGAACCATGCAAAGGGATTAACTCCTAATATCATCCAGCTGAACAGCATGAGCTCATCTGGGCTTAACCTTCTGAATCCATTCCATTTGTAGGACCCAAGCAAAAACAATAAATCACAGCTAACAAGCCAGCCATTTTTATTTTAAACATTTAGAAGGATAGATGACTTCACTTGTACCTCTATCAAGGAACTAAATTTTTCCTGGAGAGAGCGTATTTATCCATTCACGGTTGCTCTGTTCCCATTAGTGCCAGGCAAATAACTCGTAAGGGATGACCTGACAGAGCACATCCCTTTGAGCTCCCAGATTGGCCACAACTTCTCTAAGAACAAGGAGCACAGGGCTGGCAGGTGGGCTGCAGTTGCCAGTTAGCACACGGACTTGGGGACACAGCATTGCACAGGGCAGAGGTCCTCGCCTGGCCCAAATGAGAGAGAAGTTAGGCAAAGTGATCAGAGCATATGGTGGAGAATGAAACCCACCTCCCATCTCTCATTTGTACTTTGGCTTTTCCATTCATAAATGTATTGCTGGAGCCAAAACCACCCTGTGGACCTGCTCCAGGTAGTTCTGCTCAGAGCAGATAGATGGGAACAGCCCTCAGGCTGCAATGAAACCCAAAGAGGGAGGAAGAGGGCCCCACAAGAATCGATCTGTGTGGATAAGCTGCCAGTGAAGGGAAGGTGAAGTAGTAGGTAAAAGGGAATTCCAGTGGCTCAGGGTATGAATTTCCTCAGCAAATCTCTGACCTGAAAGTCTAAGGAATTCAAAAAGGTCCAAACTGTTCCCTCTTTACCCTGCCTGCAACCAAGCTGATAAAAAGAAAGACAGTGGGGCTCAAGAAAGCTTTGCGTTTGGTAGAGAAACAGGGCGTTACCAGTGGAACACCTAAGAAAGCTCTTTGCTCTTTTCCTGTGATTGCTGACCATAACATCTGCGATAAAAGCAAGCCCAGCCTCGGATCCCCTGTATAAGGTCCGCGCTGCTGCATGACCCGCGGGCACCAGCCCGGGCTGCACGCCTGCCCGCCTCAGGCCCGGGAGGGCGGGCAGGGAGCAGGCACCCTTCTGGGCCCTCTGGTACCTCTGGGCCCTAAGAAGATTTTAGCAAATGAGCATAAGGATGTCAGTGGGGAAGGGGAATTAGGGCTCAGGGCTAAGCACAGACTTAGTGCACAATTTCATTGCTTTCAATACTGGGGAGGCAGCTGCCTGCCAGGCTCTGCAGGAAGAAAACTACAAGTCTTTCCTTTTAATCCCCTTTGCCCTTCGAAAGGTTTGTTCCAGAAAGATCAGTGGCCAGTGCAATCAAATGCTGAGTGAAGGGAAGGCAGTCAGAAGGACAAGATGTACCAGAAGCAACACAGAAGCACCAAAACAGATACTGAACTGAGAGCTGTAAAAAAACTGACCCGCTCCGCCAGCCTCTCTGCTCGCCCTTAGCTGAGGACTCACTGCTTTAAATAATTTAAAAAAAAAAGAATAAAACTCAAAAAACCCCACACCAACCTCTACGTTGTTTTGAAATGAAAGCTTCCTCAGGAAGCACCATGGCATAGCTGTATGTACAGATCCAGCCTGAGCCAAACCCAGTCCAAGCAATCACAGTGGAAGCTAATTAATCATTTAGTGCACGTATGTCTTATCACATAAGGCAATTAAAAAACCTCAGAATTTCAAATCCGATGCACATTATGGCACAGTGAACAAAACATTTCTGATTTGGAGGCATTCTCTCACCTCTTCACAGCGGCTCTGGCTCCATCGAGGAGGCTGCGCTCTTCTCACAGATGAGGAGACCTGGCACATCCACCCTGCATTGCCCTTCCTCTGCAACACTCCTCCCCACAGGCTTCATGGGAGTTTCTTTCAAACAGTTATCCTTTAAACTACGGTGAATAATTATGTATTTTTTACCGGTTAAGCCAATTTGATTGTTTGGGATGATTCAAATATTCCACACGATGTTAGTTCTCATGAGGGATGACTGCACAAACACTTTTGATAGGAATATATATCCCACGGCATTTGAACTACTTAATATTCATTGGCAACTGTGACATTCACTTTTTAAAAAGCTTCTCTAGAAAGAACAGCTCTAAGTTTATAGGAGAAATCCTGGAGCAGTCTGAACAAGCCTGAAAGAAAAAAGGGAGGAGAAAGAGTCTAGTCCCCATTCAGAGGTGTTATTACACTCACAGCTGATATGTGGCAGTATTTTCTTCCCTTCTAAAAAACATTGAATAGCTCAATGCAGAAACACTATCCCACTTCAAGAAAATTTCAAAGGCAACAGCCAAAAATGCATCTGCCTTCAGTTAAGAGCCAGAACTCTGGCCCTTCCTTCCCAATTACAAAATACACACCCAAAATAAGAAGCATACAACCAACACAGTAAGGCAATTTAGGAATAAGATTCTCCCAAAATAAAACACAGATAGAGTCTTGTTGAGCACTTATCAAGTACTTCAGATTCACCTGCAGGACCGCTGCTTACTGAGTTTGTGCAGTTGCTTCAAATTACTTTCAGCCAAGGTAATCAGGCAAGTTGAATATCGAATTTCACTATTTTGCTCTGACCAAGGCAGTGCATCTGCTATGTAGGACTTTTCCTTCCTGTTAGTTTTCACTGTTGGTCCCACTGGAAATGGTAAGTCCCTGACAGCAAAGGCTGGCTTCAGGCCTTTTGGGAAAACAGCCTGCCAAGGTCATTGCCCTCGTCGGCATCCCTTCTGCTGGTTATTTATGTCCCCTGCTGCCCTGACAAGAAACACTAACACACAAAGGCCGAGCAGCAGCCTCCAGATGAGTTCTCATGGCGCTGCTCACTGTGCACGCGTGTCGAGTTTTAGGTGACAGAGAAAACAAGCGGTGTTCGTGCACCTGCCAGGCTGGCTCACGAAGCATATGCAGGGATGCTGCTGAACAGCAAGACTTTCAAGTATTAGCTGTAAAGGAAGATGCAAAAAGGGTGCCTCTAGCTACTTCCATGCACCTTTTCCATGCCTGAGCTGCAAGAGAGCCCATCACAACTGTAGTTGTGATGGTTGAACTACTTATTTGATTTTTGTTTTCTTCTTTTACCTAAAGAATTGTTAAATTCCTCTCTTTTTCCTCAACTGTCAAACTGGGATCCAGCAGCCTGCCACATAAACAGGCAGTTAGCAATGAGAAACCATGTATCCACAGTAGCACAATCCATTTCTTCTTTAACCTGAAGAGGAGTCAGACCAAAAGTTGGCCACAACCACAGAGACACGAGAGTCACAGCTTCTAGTCCCTGAGTACATTACAGAGCCTTATCCCTCTCATGTGAACAGCTCTCCAAAGTCATGCACAGTGCTCCTGGATAGTGTCTGGTGGGAAGTGCGAGTGGAAAGGATGCTGCAACTGCAAACCTGGTTCTGCTCTACAAGTCTTCCTGGAGGCATTGCAGTAAGTCAGCACAAAATCCACCATGTGGAGTGCAGAAGTCCAAACAGCATGTGCCAGCTTTAGCACCTAAACGTGGCATGGATAGCTCAACTCCAAGCAGCCTCCTGGGGGCAGGAGTGCCCATAAGCCCTCTCTTCAGACACAGGCACCTCTTCCATCAATGCATGAGTTGCCTACACTAGTTAAGAGATCGCAGAGCAGTTAGGGCTTGAGTGACAGAAACCAGGTTGCTTTAACAGCTACACGCATCCTCAGCTTGCAACGGTTTAGGAGCAGGGGAGAGTCATCTGAAAATTTAATACCATCTGCACATTTATACTTAATTAATAGAGAGGATTTTCTTTCCAGAGCTTTCATTTGTAAAAATGTAACTCGCAGCATGAAAGATTGCCCCAGCTGGCCCTTTAGCTAGGATCAGGAAGCAGCAAGAGCCAGTTGCTCCCTGAGGGGCAGACCTGTGGGACCAGTAAGGACTAGTTTCTCTACAAAAGATGGCATTTTGATATCCAGCAGAAAGATGAGGGAACTATCCAGAAACTTTGTGTGTGCCTCAGAACAGCACTGATAGAGAGATAATAACAAACCATGGCCAAGCTGTCTAACACAGCGACTTCTCCTTATCTCCTGATGCAGTTTGATTGTTCTCTACTCTAAAAATTAAGCGAATATTGATGGAAGCTATTGATTGACATCTCTGCAGATAGTTATCCTGTGTCCATCCACAGAGCACCCACTGTAAACAAAGACATGACAAATACAACATCAACAGAATCAGCAAGACCGTGACAATTTGTCTCCTGTGCTGTCAGGAAGAATCCGCTCTCTAGAGTGGTTTCACCCCCACAGAGTGTCAGCGGTGTGCTTGCTTACATTTTAGTCACTCAATGCAATGTGACGGCATAGCCTCAGTATTTAAAAATCACTTTCAAAACTATTTAAAGTGTTTATACAAGCTGATCCTTTCAGATATCTTATGGTAAAAAAGATTCTCATCCAGTTTGCATAACCTGCTTGTGTCCTTTCCCTTTCCCTTTCCCTGTGTGGCAGCAGGTTCGGCACAATCTCTGACTGTGCTGGGGAGGCATTTGTGTACTCTCCTCATCAAAAGTACCAAAAATTGATTATAGTGTGGGGATGTACTGGGGGAGGAAGCGAGAGATAGGAGAGATATCTCTCAGCTGGGTAACAGGACTTGCACTATTTCACAGAGGACAATCATAATTCTCAGTGGCATTAGCAGATCCCAAAGTCACCTGGAGATGAAAAGCTCAGTATTCCATTACCAGAAATTGGCAAAGTAAGGTACCCTGTAATTTAACCCTTCAGGCAGTGGCATTTTGTCTCCTTGAATAATCTGGATGCTTGAAAAGTGCTGTTAATTCTTTGGAGTGATGCTAAACTACTGGCATTTTGCAGTTTCTACTACATATTGATTTTTTAATGGTACTGTAATTCACCTTGCAAATCAATGCTTGAACTTGTGGATTTATACTTTTATCAACTCGCTTTTTTTTTAGAGAGAATATTTTGCCATTGTTCTTCATGGTACTATTAAAAAATAAATGGAATGGTGTTTAAAAACCCCCCAGCTATTATTATCAGCTATTACTACTGAGGAAAAGTACCCTTCTGACTGTCTAGACCTCCATCTATGACAACACTGTATCTCAGATTTCATTGATAAATGCCCTGAGACGGACCACAGGTAGTAGCAGATTAACTGATTATCATCTATTTCAGAACGCGTCCATCTCCTTGTAAATACCAGTCTTAAGGAAAAAGTCTTGCCTCCTACTTAATCTGTTCTCTTCTGAAAATCAGATCAGGGACTCAACTTTTCCTGGTTGTGACTCCCCACAAAAGCTCCCCATTCACAGTCCGTTGGGACCCTCACCCCACCCTGCTCCCTTCAGCAGTGCAGAAAGGACAAGAGGGTCATGATCTGCAAACAGAAAAGAGTTGTCTTAAATGTAGGAGGAGCCACCTACTTGAAGTCTCAAGACTAATCCACGAGAGACACAAGCAACCTGTGCTCTCATTTACGTCCACTCTGTGGATCAAGTGGTGTCACTAAGTGTGCAAGTTCTTCGTGCTGTTTTAAGGGAGGAATTTTTCCCTCAGCAGAGAAAATAGCACGCTTCCCAAAAGCTCTGGGGTTGGAGACACGAGTATGAAGAAATCCACTCTGAACTCCATAGTGCAGAATTGTATGTTGCATAGTATATTTTTGCTCAGGGATGCCAGGATGGGGTCAATACCCTTGTTTTAACTGGAATTATTATTATTCCATTCTATTAAATTTATTCTTGTTTCTAATTATGATAATGTATCTGTCATCCCAAAGGAGGCTATCATGGCTCCTTTCCAGCATTATAAATACAATTGTTCTTCAATCTGCAAGAGTGCTAGATCATGTATTACAAATTATATTTTCATTTATAAATGTTCCTTCTTTCCTCATACCTGTGATGGAAAGACATAACAGTCATGGTATCTGGTATTTTGTCCTTTGGTTAGCAGCAACTCTACAAGGAGGGAATATCTTCCTGAAATACAGAGATACAGCAAGTGAGGCAAGAATCTAGGCTAAAATCTTTGGAATGAAAGGCCAAAGGAGTAAGCACTAAATTTGTCATCAAGTAATACTGCCAGTGTCCAAAAAGCCTACACATTCTCCTCTCCTATTTTAGTTTGAGAAGCTACTTTAGTTTAAAGAGATTTCCTATATAAAAAGGGTTTCCCTCTGGCCACCTTCTCTGTCTCACAGGGACTTCTCCTGAGGAGTAGCTCCACACCTGATCCAATGCTGGCTTGAGATAAGTCTCACATCTGACACTGCACACCTCACCCCAGTTCCAATTGCTACATTGCCTATCCTACTCCTACACACAGGAATACTTGTAGAGTTGGGCTGGGAGGCAAGAGAAGGGCCCAGCTGCAAACAATCCCACTGGAAGGGCTCACGTGGCAGTGCCAGGAATGGCTCCATCCATTGGCATGGGCGAGGGGAGAGGGTTGTCAGTGAAGAACCAGGCATGACACAGAGTGATTTTGTTTCTAAAGTAAAAACAGTTGTTCAAGCAGACATAGTGAATAGATCTGATTGTAGCCTTTATTTACTGTTATAGTTCTTTAAGCACGTGGTAAGTACGAAGACATCTCCTCAGTAAAATATAGAGGATCATATATGTGAGCTCATCCTGCAGAGCACCCAGAGGCACCAGAGTTTGGCTTTGTCCTCCAAAACAAATTCTTCTCGCTCCCAGCCAGCATGTTACATCCGAGTCAGTCAAGCCCTCACCCCTGCCTGTCTGTCTTCATGTCCCATGAGGGCTGATGTAAAGTGTTAAAACCAAGTCTGACTGTATCATCACCTCCTGCCAAAAGTAGCAGGGAAACATGCTGTCTCAGGACCCTCAAGGTCAAAGACAGAGGCCTAATCTGTGCTGCAGAAATGGTATACATTACTATACAATTAAGAAGTTGATATACCATCTCTCACAGGTACCTGCTGTCCATTACCGATGGACAGAAATAGAAGTAATGTCACCACACGAGAGTCATCAATCGGCTTTTTAAGATACATTTGATGGCAAAATTTTCAAGGGCAGCACAACCTGTCAAACTGCAGCCTAACTTCTCTATTTATGGTTCAGAAATTGTTATTTTAGTATAGGGAAAACATAAGCAGCTTCAGCCATGCTATGACTATTGAAAGTTATGCTTTTATGTTGCTATGAAACTATTGCCGTTATTTCCAGATGGTTATTTAGTTGTTTTCATTTCTGGCACCTAGAACTGTTTGTAGTTCTGCCAGGGTTTGCAAAAAATTCTCAAACTTTCTTTAATCTTCTGACACTGGGTTTAGTAAGAAGGCAAAAGTATTGTATTTCCCACTGAACAGAAAGGGCAGACCAAAGACACCTGCCCAGGAGGCAGATTGAGTTAAGAGCGGAGAGGAAATCAGAAATAAGGAGAAAACTGGAAAGCCCAATGCTGTCCTAAATGTTCTTCACGCGGAAGTGTCATCTTTGCACATGGCATTGCAGGGAATCCTGGTCAGGACTGGCCGAGGTTGTGTGTTCCTGAGTGCCAGGCATGGGGCTT
Source organism: Apaloderma vittatum (assembly GCF_000703405.1). Lineage (NCBI taxonomy): Eukaryota > Metazoa > Chordata > Aves > Trogoniformes > Trogonidae > Apaloderma > Apaloderma vittatum. The sequence goes on from NW_009733834.1 coordinate 19,238, forward strand.
ACACAAAGCACACTCAGCTCAGTCTCTGAGTGATGGGTATGAAATGAAACTAGTTGGGGTGGGAACACAGAGAGAGGATAGGAAAGTGGAAGAATAAAGAGTCAAGGCTCAAAGGAAATGTAACCAACAAAGTACCAGAGGTGACTTGTCTTCCTCTGTTTTGACCAGCTAACATTATGTCATGCTAATTTTCATACTCAGTTGCCCATCAAAGGAAAACCTTGGGGAGAGCATCTAGGAAAAAGTAGGCTTTTCCTCTTTTACAAAATACCATCAGCAACAAAAGCTAAAAACAGATTTTAATTAGATAGATGACTTCTGTAAAAGGACCTTAAAAGTATGAACAGTTTGAAGCTTTTGCATCTGCGTATTGAAATGCTGACAGACATTGTTGTTTGTGTAATTAAGTGAGGGCACATCCCTCACGAGTGCTCGGACTACATCAGTGGAAAGACTGATAGAAACTGAGCTCTGGATCTGCAGCAGCTCAGCAAGAATTGGTGACTTTACAGAGTACCTCCAGGAGGAAGAATTTTATCCTCCACTTGCAGAGAAAGCTCTTAGCCTGTGTTGCAAACCACATCTGACATTCAACCTGTCCTACAAGGAAAGAGCAGCTTCTGACACCATTTCCTAACAGCTTCCACTCTTTTCCCTCCCTGTTTAGCTAGAAGGAATGTGGACATGTCAGCAGAATTCAAGCCATTAGCTCGCAGGGATGATCAGGGAGCTAAGTTAGAACCGGAGAGCCATCCCACCACCAAAAATCATTCTGAAGTGTGGTTTATAGTGGGGGAACAGGTTTTTCACCAAGGTATCACAGCAATCTTTTTCTCTGAGCATTGATATAATCTGCACCTGTGCTCTCTCTCTGCGTGGCTTTTAGGCATCTCTGGCCAAGGACAAAGCTGCTCCCCAGGGCCAAGCTCAGCCTCTGTTAAAATGCTCAGCCTGCTCCTCTGCTGCGGGGCGGCTGCCGGAGGAGCACGATGACCAACAAGGTGTGTGCTGGTGATCACCCAGCTGGAGGGCCTGGCACCTCTCCACCTCACTGTGGCATGTGGACTTACGTCCGTGTGGACTTTGGCTTCCCAAATAATGAGTGTAGCTGAAGCCTCAGATGGGAGCTGCCACCGTGGAGATGGGGATTTTTTGAGAAGTGGAAAATATCAGGGAAATCTCTTATGTGGAAAGTTAATAGGTAGATACTCTTGAAACAGCTGGGAGAAATGGTCACACACATTTCATTTTAGTAAGTGGAAAATATGTGGTCAGGCTGCCAGATTTGTCAGCCTCTTTTGTGCAGTAAGCAGCTCTACAGAGATGATGAAATTGTGTGGGGTCTCTGTCTCAAAGATAAGGGGCCCACTGGTGGTTAAGCTGTGCTGTTTGTGGCCTTAGTAATTTTTTAATTGGGTTTTTTTTTAACTGTGCAATAACAAGCACATTCTTAGCACCTTTCTAAGCCAGAGTAGGTTCTCCTGGCCACAGGCTCAGCTTCATAACCGCTCACCCCCGTGCATAGCTTCACTGGCAGGAGACGCCTTGTTAATAATTTGTGAAGTAGCACTTGCAGATTGAGGCCCTCAAGCACTTCTCTTGTTGCAAAGAAAGGAAAAAAGGGTTCACTCTCCAAAGGTGTGACATCTGTATTAAAAAAAAAAAAAAACAAAATTTTGAAAAAACTTCGTTGTCTTGTTAATAAGTGCACAATGGAGCTAACTTGGTCATCTGCTTTAAACCTCAGAGAGTTCGTGTGTGGGCTTCTGAAACCCAGGAGTGAAGCCAACTTGGCCCAAACGATGTCTCATTTGTCTTGACCATTTAGGCTGCTGACTTGCCTTAGCTGCCTGTTAGATTTCACATCTTTATATAAGCGCAGTGCGCATTCCCTAGCTTAGCTTCCTTCTGTGGCTGGATCAGATTGGCATGTTGGAGTGTGAAGATGAATTTCATTTCCTTACAGGCTTTTAGTTGAAATATGATGGCAGAGAGACTATTCCTCCAAATGCATTTCTCTGACAACCTGCTTTGTATTTCAGAGTAGACCTTTTGAGGAAAATCTGCTTTCTTTCCCCATCTTCCTCCCCCAACTCTCTTTCAGCCTCTTTCTCTAAGCCAAGATGCTTTATCAGATTTTTTTCCCTCCATCAGATAAATGTCAGGTGCATACTGCCCTGAAAAAACATTTTTTATCAATTAACAGAAGACCCCTGCTGACAGCAGTGCAATCACTCAGCTAGTATGATAAAGATGCTCATCAGAGGTGATTATGAAGAGATTAATATCACTTAGGAATTGACTTCAGCTTTCCTTGACAATAGTGCCAGGAGTAGTTTTGCTTAGAAAGATATTCTCCCAGAGTAGGCATTTATCAATGCTCGTTTCCCAGCAGTTGCTCGCTCTTTGTTAAAAGTTCCCTGATTCTTCCTCTATTCCCCTGAGTAAAGGGGATTTATTAGCATAAATCAGAAATATAAATCTGGCATACCATATGTCAGACAAACTCACCCCAGAGTCAGTTTTTATTCTTTCACCCATGTGGTGCCAGGTTGTGGAAACTAATAAAACACATTACACATTTACACGTTGCTCCAGCCAAGAAAATCTGACAAACCTGCATTGTAAATATAGAAATAGAAGAGCAGTTCCCCCCACCCACCAGTGCCCAGCCTCCAGAGGCCATGACTTGGAGTTCAAATGGTGTAGCTGTTCACGCTCCTTTCTCTGCCCGACCTCCTGGCTCTCTGTTCACCAGCTCATTCCCTCCTCTGCCTGACCTCCTCATTCTCTATTCACCAGCTCATTCGCCAGCTCCTCAGACAGCAGCTCCTCTCCCTTCCCCACTGCTCCTCTCTATCTCACAGGGAGCAGAGACCACTCCTGTGCTACCCCTGAAGTCTGGAGCAGCATCCCTGTTGCTCTGCACCTATCTGCATCTGAAGAGAAGCAGGGAGTCCACCTCAGGAAGAGACATTTCTTGACCCTGCCTGATGAATCCTCCAAAACCAGCATCTTCTGGGAGAACTAAACATCTCCTGCAGCTCTGCTCCTTTTTGCCTCCACAAGTTAAACACATGCCTGTTACTTAACCTATGGCTTGACATATCTTGAAATGATACTGTCGAGGGTTAGGGTCAGGCTGGCCACTAATGCTGACAGATGATCTCTAACCCCTCTCCCTCCCCAAATGGGAAGGGAAAGGGAATGAGGCAGAGAGCCCTGGAGAAGAAAACTAAAACAGCTTTAATAAAACAATAATAAAAATAATTAACTATATACAAATATATACAAACTCAATATTGAACCCCACTCTCCCTCTGATATCAATCCCCACAGATGCTGCAGAGCAGGCGGCACCGGGGAAGCCCCAGGCTCAGCAGCAGAGGGGAACCAGATATGGGAGCAGGATTCAGGAACTCAGGATCAGGGTTAAAGGTGGAAGATCAGACAGAGTCCTCCTTAGACATTGGCCGTTGAAAAAAAGACGTTAACCCCTGTGTCCCCTCAGGTTTACACTGAATACGATGTATATGGAATGGAATACTCTTGTTGGTCACCTGTCCTGTCTGTAACTCACCAAAGTGCAAGCTTTTACTTCCTTGAGAGCCCTTTTAGTTCCTGGCACTCCCAAGCGTGGCACACAGATCCAGCAGTGACCTTGGTCATTACAGGAGCAAGTATAAGCAAGAGCCTTTCTGCATCCCAATCCCTGGGAGTAACAGTAAACATCAGGTGTTACCACTTCTAGTAGCAGACATTGTCTGCAAAAACGTGCTGTTAACTTCAGGAAGTGCAGTCTCTTAGAAGAGACTGAGCTGAAAGGTAAAAACCACTGAACAGAATTCATAGAATCATAGAAACATAGAATGGCCTAGGCTGGAAGGGACCTTAGAGATTATCTAGTCCAACCTCCCTGTCATGGGCAGGGACGCCACCTCTCAACTAGACCAGGCAACACATGGGGACCAAGCGGGAATTGGTTCTGCTTAGCTCATACCAGGACAGCTGCCTTTCCCCTACAGCTGACTTGCAGTACAGCTTCCTTCTAGGGTAGCCCCTTCTGCGACAGCAGTGTCCCACCCTTAGCCCAGTCCCAATCCTGTATCTTTTCATAGCAATGAAAGTTTTTTCTTCCTATGTGGAAGGGTCAGACATGCCCCCCAGCTCCCCTCTCACTCTTTGAGTTGTGTGTAACGCAATAGCCAGAAAAATTAGTTCCCAGAAGTCTGGGGCAGAAACAGCACCCAAACATGAACAGCCTTCCTTGTGAAGGGGTCAGGGCAGGGAATGTCAAAACCTAATGTTTTTACTTTTAACTTATTCTTAATATCAGTCCTAATACTAGACAGACAAAAATTGCAATCCTGTCTGACCCAAGAGAAGAACAATTCCATGCAGAGAAAGAACAAAGAGTCATTAAATTAAATTCACAGAAGATCACAGCTAGAGGAGGAAGGTTCAAGTATTTCTGATGATCGCTCCTCTTTGACAACCTATTCTTCAGACCTTTGAGGAGACATTAGCCTGAAATGGGGGGTACCAGAACCCTCAAAAGAGTCTTGGACACAGGAGCAAGAAGCCAGGGAGCAGCACTGAATGGCATAACAGATGGTTTGAAGGCCACCTGCAGCTGGCCAGGCCACCACAGTGATCTTGATGATTGGAGCAATTTGTAGGACAACTGGAAACTGAGAGCAATAGGTTACCGGAAATTTTGAGGCCTCTTCAAAGCATCTCAGGACTACAATGAGATACGTGTAGGTAAAGGGCCATGCTGCTGGCCATGTGTACCAGCAAGAGCCAAGGGATTGCCAGCAAGAGAGACTGGCAGTGAGGGCCACCACTTATGGAACTGGCTTCTCAGACCACTCCATGCTGATGCAGTCCTGCTCTGAGCAGCTTCCTGGAAAGCCGTGCACTGGTAGGGAGCTCTAACAAGGCAGCAAAATTTCATTTTACACTGAGATCTACAGACAAGACTCAGTAAGAAATGGCCACTGGCCAAGGGGTAAAATAAATGAGGTCAGTGTCAGGAATAAATCTGAAAAGCTAGACAACACCAGAGCTAATCTAATGTCAAAAGCAATATTTTAACACAGACCAAGTCTGACATGTAAGTAACTGTGTCAGCTAAGGGAGAATACTGAATTAGTCCCATATGAGCTTGTGGCTGCGCTTTCCTTGCACACATTTGGCTCTGATTCAGTGCAAAACCAGTCCCGGTATGCATCATGGAACTAGTGGAATTTCCCCAAATCCTCTGTAGTCCTGCCTATGCAGTGCCATCACCGCTTTACCTGTTACAGGGCTCTCCAAAGGCCCATGTGTGAGTCCAGGAACTTGCCCATGTTGACTAGGAGTTACCCGAATACAGCACAGGAAGGACAACATCACGTATCTCTAGCTCAGATATCTCATGCCATCCTCCAGAAGAAATGTGCCACTGGTGCTGTCTTCATTTTCCCTAGTTCCCCCTCGTGCTGCAGAAGCTTCATGGGGTCATTTGGTGGAGTCTTGCCTTGGGGATAGAGATGAAGCCCTGTGGTTTTGGGGTCAGGACAGAGTCACAGTTTTTACCCAGACTATGCCAGGACTCTGATGGATAACCTGCAATCTGCAGGGGGCCAAACACCTGCCACAGGAGAGAGGGAGCACAAGGAAAATGAGCCAAGAGTACTGCAAAGGAGATGCCTCTTGCACCCAAGGGCTGAGCAGTTATCAGTCACTGCTGTGAGAAACCACCTGGAAGCGTAGGTGTTAATGTAATGCCAGATCCGGCGTGGAAGTAGAGAGATTCGTTCCGTTTCATTATGAAATGATACCAAGCACCATAAAGTGTCAGCTTTCAAGTTCATAATCTATAAATTAGGTGTAAATAGCCCATACTCTGTGCTCCTCTCCAGACACTTATTTATCCTTCCCCCGTGAAAAATTAATGAGTCTATAAAATAGCTTATAAATTTAGAGGAGTCATGTTTTTTTTTAAAAAATCAACAGCACAATTTTTCTAGAGACTCTGAATCATTAGCTGGCTGCAGCCACTGCTGTTAATCACTGATCTTGGGTGTGCTACTATGCTACAGCAAAGGTTTTCCACTTCCTGCAGGACAGTGCCAGAGAAAAGACAGGGTAAAGCACTCTGGTTGTTAGGCTGTCCTAGTGCAGCAATCCCTGCTTTCAGCAGCCTGGCAGACTGCTTCCTTCATGTGGTGCTTGAGAACTTAATACCTTATCTGAGACATCAGGAGAAGAATTAGCAAGACAATTTTTATAATTAAATTTTCTAAGTGGAAGATTCACCCCAGGCAAATCTTTTGGTCTGTGGGAAGGAAAACGAGCAGAACCAGATCATCTAGCTCTGTATTTCCACTAAGAGGATTCCCTAAGGGACTCTTACGCTACTTTATGTACTTTTGGGCTTGCCTCTGGACAAAGAGCTGAGCTGGTCATTTTGCAGGGCCCTCCACAGCTTAGCAAGGAGCTGTATTCCTGCCCATCGGGTTGCATGCAATTACCTATCCTGTGTGAAGATCAGAGAGGGACAGAAGACAACCAGAGGGGAGTAGGAGACAGGTGGGCTGAGGAACAGATGGAAGCAGGCACAACACTCCAGGTGTTGGAGTCACGAAGGACCACAACGGAGGAGGGCAGGGAATGGGCACGGACAGGTCCGACACAAGTGCAAAGGCAGCTTTCCATGCAGCTGAAGACAAGTCCCCACCTGCCTCCATTCTCTTCTACAATCTCGGAGGACTTTGCTTGGCATCCAAGTAAATGCCCAAGAAGCCCATTCCAAAAAGAAAGACATTTCTACACCAGAGCTCTGCATCAAAACTCGTTGCTGCTTGCTGCTCTGTGCTCAGCCAGGGATGCTGGAAGAGAGGGCAGGAATTGGTGGGTGTTACAGAATCCCAAGGGAGGGTATAGCTGTATCAGGGGATAGCAGGAAATGCAGGATGAGGTGGCTGTCAGATGAGATTCAATGATTTTCTGTTCACTTAACATTTGGATTTGTACAGTAAAGATTTCTGGCTAAAAGTTGTTTTACAGAAATAAAGTCTTACTGATAAGCTTTCTCAGGAAATATCTAGCTCTTTTTAATTGGACAGGAAAAAATCCCCACCACATTAGAGCAAACAAGGCAGAGTAAACAAAGCACAGAGATTACTTTTCCCCTTCTGTATACATATGTATGAGTACATTTTGTATCCCTTCTTCTAGACTGTCTAGTCTGACTATCCAAAAGCAGAAGGCTGCTGTGACAATTTATGAGAAAAGTGGCAGATATTATTAGATACAATGTTAACTTATTCATTAAATTCCCACAATCAAACATTAAAATAAATACTGTTCCTCTGGGGACAAAGAGACGAAGAGATGAACATAATAACTTAATCTCTGTTGCAGGTGAAATATTAGTAATTGAGCAGAAAGCCTGATCCCAAATGCTTAAAAATAAAAGGCCAGGGCAGCAAATGTGATTGGATTTCTTATAATCTAATCATTTTACTCCATATGTGGCCCCCAATCTGTTTAGGATTGTTAAAATTCCTGGGTATTGTAGTGCCTTCCCCAGAGAACGCTGGGAAGAGCTACGGACAGCCCGGACCAGATGGGATGCCAGTGACTCCAGCCAGCAAAGGCAGAAAAGAGGACAGTGGTTAACTCCTTCTCTGCTGGCGACGACGGAGGAGCTCGGGACAGGAAAATTAATGCAGGCTGCTTTCCAAAACTGTAAAAGGCAGTTTATAATTTAAAGCTCCTGGGGGAAAACTGCTGCAGCCTGTGGGGACAAACAAGGCAAGGACCGATAATCACAGCCTTTTGAAAAACTGTACAGTGCTGTAGGTGGAAACTTCGGATGCTTGCAAATTCCCCTGGGTATGTGAAGGAAGGAGGGCCTGAAGGAGCCCAAGGGGAAGGTGAAATTCTGTAAATGAAACCAGCACCTGAAGGTGAAAGACCTCTTGGTCAGATCAAAGGAGTTTTTTAAAAACTTACGGAGTAGTGCAGAATCAGATCGCCTCCCTCCAGGGGAGTGAATTTTGGCAGGCCCATGCCCAATTCAAGAGCAAGCCTGGCTGCTCATTCCCTGCCCCTCTCTAACTTGTTACTGAAAGGAGTTAAACCGGCGCTTGAGAAGCTCCGCCATAGGAAACATTTGGATGCTACTTGTCCACCCGAGTGGATTAGTTCTATTTATACGAGTTTAATCCTTTGGCATATAAAACAAGCAACACTGTAGCTAAAAACAAAATATAGGATTACCCTATTAAAATGGTGCACTGTTTACGGACAATGCCACTTCTTTTCTTCCTGTGACTTTCTTAACCAAGAAAACCAGCAGCATTTAGCTAAGCTGAAAACCTCACTTTATCATTCTGTACCTGCCCAAACAGTTATGCTTCTTCATTGGCTTGAAGGGAATTTTGTAGGTGTTTTCTAAGGCATTAATTAACAGGACTTAAAATTCTGAAAGCCCAAGGGTATGGTAAGAGGCAAAGGAAATGAAAACAGCAGCTCAGGACCTTCAATATGTTTTCCTCTTTAATTCATAAAGAAGCTGTTAATGTAATACTGACTACTGGTTGGGGATTTGAAGATTTTTTTGTTGCACTGAATTTACACTTGTGGAGGAAAAAAATCTGTCATAAAAATAAGGAATTTTCCCATTAAGTTGGATTTAGTAACCTCAGAAACCATCTTTCACATCCCATGAGATCAGAGCTTTGCACAGGAAATCTCCACTACATCACGTCTGCTATTTCTTGACAGACTCTTTTGATTAAATACAATCATTCTTAAAAGTATGGAATATGAAAATACTGAGGGGTAATCACGTGTCTATAACTTTTAGATTGTCTCTTAATGAAAAACTTTCAACTTTACTTTCAACAGCGTTAGAAAAAGATCATTTTTGAGTGTAAAACCACCAGCATCTTATCCTAGAGAGGGACTGCTAAGCAAAAACTCATGTAATTGTAGTAAATACAGCAATTATCACTATATAATTCCTTGGAAAACTTCTCAATATAGACATGACATAATGGGGGCTATGGATCCAAAATGGCTTTTTATCCTATGAAACCAATATGTACTGCTAGGACAACCCACCAGCTTCCAAAACAACCTAATCCTAAACTCTCACCTGGCTGCAGGAAAATTCCGAGTCTGTTTTGACTTATAAGCAGTTCCTTGTCTCTCCTACTTATTAATACCGCTGAATAGGAAGAGACTAGGGCTTTTCTTATCAGGTGGTCCTTTGAGTGCTTGTGCCTTGCCAGGATTTGACAAAACCTGGAAGAAATAGAAGCAGCTGCCCCACTACGGTACCCTCGGTAGGTTTTATGTGCCAGACTCTTGCTAAAACTCCTGTTTCACAGCTTCAAAGGAAAGTGTGATTCTTTCTGGAGCCCAGCTGTGTGTCTAAGAAGATATTTTTTGAGCAATAATACTAACCAGAAGTATGTTAACTTCTCGAGGACATAGTAGCTCCAGTAGCTGTCAAGCAACTATTCTGACAATCCGTCTACTTGGGAGGAGATTTTTACAGAAATTTGCAGCCCCTTTTCCTTAGCCAGAAGGACAAGTCAGAAGTTAGTTTATTTTGCCAAGAGGAACAGATTATAACTTGCAGCCATAGAAAATGCAAGATGTATTTGGATGCTGTAATTCCCCCTACAGATCTGTTATGGAAGACATTAGAAAATGTCAGACGTTCACAGCTACTTCCACTCAGGGCTATGAACATAGTTTAGAGATGTTAATTAGTTAAGAAGGTATTTTGTGAGCTGATAGGTAGCTGGGAGCCGAAGACTAACAATTTCAGCTCAGTTTTTCTTAGGATATATGCGTGCATCTGTGAAAGAGAAAAAGAGAGTCTCACTTGTCTCGTAACTGGAAGATTAGATCTCTATTTCCCCATACATTTTTAATGTGCTTACAGAGTTTCATGAAACAGGACTCCCTCAGCAGAGCTGGCGGCACAGGGAAGTTGTGTCTGTTTGGGTAATGGCCTGGGTTACCGCCAGGAAGACGGTGCAGTCCTGCTACGACTCTCCCATGCACCGTACCCATGCAGCTGGAGGGGGAAACTAGAGCTCTCCTGGCCTGTCACACTGATACCGTTTCCTGGCAAAGGTGACCTGACCATCTCAAAGAGAGGTTGCCAGGGCAGGGGAATTGCCTCATCAGAAATACACCTGGCCCATTTTTTGCATTCCCGCTGTCAAGCATGAAGCAGCAATCGTAGGTGTGCTCTGTGTGGGGCGAGCTGGGGCGAGCTGCACAGCTCCAAGAGGCCCCTCCAGCATCCTTTTGCAAGGCATGCTATGACAGAGTAACCAGATGCTGCTGGCAGGGAGTGCTGTGGGACTGTGTGCTGTCAGGAGCGCTCTGGGGACCGTGGGACGCTTCTCTTCACCTGAATACAGAAACTGGGACTGCAGTTTCTGAAAATACACATCTGAAGTGTTCTTGAGAGCTTCAAGTGAGATCCCTGAGTATGTGCTCCAGCTTCAACAGAGCTCCTTTGTTTTTAGTGTTACCAATCTTTCAGCAGAGTGGCCACGTAACAGAGGATAAATCTTGTCTCTAGCGTCAAAGGCGTCATCTCTTGCATCTGTGAAAGTACTTGATGGCCAGTAGGGTTGGGACAAAAGTAGGATCTCTTGAACAGTCCTCCTGAAGTCACTGACTCAGCTCTGAAGTGCCTGCTCATTATAGAACACATTTTTCTAGTGAGAAGTATGTCGTATCTGCTTTGTGCCAGATCAAGGCACAAAGCTCCCTGTTGTAACGCTACGGAGTTCAGACAAGATATATGAGTCACGAATTTAGCTCTTGATTTTCTCCACAGAGAATACTATTTTTCTTCCTTTGATACTGCTTCAGTGAACCTCTAAATATACAAACATGCATCTCGCTCCAGCAAAAACATTAAGCACACATCTATGGGAAGTGTGCAAGAAATCATTGAGAGAGGAGCTGGACTACTTCTGTTTTTAAACCTTCCTCTCAGCATCTTTCACCTGAATTCTTGCTCGTATTATCCAGGAGGAGACAGAGTGCTCCTTCAAGCATTTGGCTTACCACAGCTGAAACGATGGCCAGTGGAAAGACTCCCACTGCCTTCCCTGGAAGGGGAATTGTGCCCTGGGCAATGGCTTGTCTTCATGGCACGGGAGAGGTTTGGGAAGGATGACACAGCGACTCCATCCCTTCTCTAACAACCATGTCTACTGTGTCCATACTGACTAGGAATTTTACCAGACACAGGTGATGTCTGCTCCTGAGCCCTGCCCGAAAATTTTTCTATGTAACAGCAGTGATTAGTTGCAATTTTCCCTGCTTACTTCTGCCAATGAGTCTTCAAATTTCATAAAAACACACTGTAGTCCCTATGCTTATACTATGGTCAATATCTTTTCTCTTGTGGATTCTTTTCAGTGCACACTTTTTTGATGTATCTCATCTGACCTGCGTATTTCTCTCTTCCAGGCTTGCTCTGGGAACTTACTGGACTTTACTTCTCTTTCTTTAGGGGAACAATTTGCTTCTGGCTAGGCGCTAATATTTTCATTAGTTTCCACATTACCCAGACATTACCTGTTCTGGATTTCACACCATAATGACAATTTGTCTGAAAGACCCTATTTGCTATTTACCTTACTTTTGCTAGTTATCTAGCAAATATCTTGCAATGTCCCTTCCTAGCTCCACAGTGCCAATACTCTGATCATACAGTCCGTGTATCAAAGGTCCCCCACACTTTCCCTTTTCTAAAAGGCCAGTTGCTCAGATAAACTTTTCTGCAAGTAAATTGTTAGCAATCCTTTGACAAACATCATCATAATTATTCCTGCCATCTGCTGCAGTGAGAATAAACACGTTGTAAGTATTTCTTTTATTACATAAGTTGATGAGCAAATTTACATTTTCATAAGGATCTGATGAACAAAATCTGTCAAAGCCTATTTCTACTTCTCCCTCCCCTGCCTCTTTTCTTTGCAAACTTTTGGTGTTGGAAAGGCTTAAAAAGTACAACTTCAAATCCAAGGTGACAATAGCAAAGGGTTACTGCAAATCATTCTCTTCAAACACTGAACAAGAGACTTTAGTTTAAAATAAATAAATAAATAAAAGATCTGGCCACCCTACTATATTCTGTCTTTGCCCCCTGCAAAGTCCCTGCCTAAAAGCTCACACAGGTTTCTGTGCTTGCCTTTTCTGAGCAGATGTCAAGAAGCTGAGTACACATCCCCACAGGGGCAACCCCAGGGCTTCTCTCCTGACGTCTCAGGCCAAGAAGAACAAGCAGCACACGAGTCCTGGCTGCACCCAGCTCTCACTCAGCCAGAGCAGGCGATTTCAGGACTACGGCTTTGCTACAACTGCTTTGTAGCCCCAAACTGCAGAAGCAATTGTTGGTGCTTGCTTTGAGCATTTTCCCATGCACCCTCTTCCTGCCCGCTCCCTCAGCCACAACACTTTCACACAAGAAAGACACCCCCAGCCCATAGGCTTTTGGAGTTTCTTTCTTACACTGCCTCCACAAGCCAAGAAATCTGCTCGGTTCTATTCAGTAGATTCCTGACAGTCTTGAAAGGATTTCTAATTCCAGCCTGCTTAAAAAATGTAGAGAATTCCCTCCCCTACAGCTTTTCTGCCTTCCCTTCTGTGAGCCAGTCAGCACCTTTTGGGCCATAAAAAAAAAACACACCAAAACCCAAAACCCACCAGAAGCACAGTTATACCTGAAATTATCCCAAATTTCTGCAGTGCTGTGGCCAGGCTCCATGGAAGGACCATCAAGCTGCGAATGCAAAACTAGTTTTCTGGAGGAGACTGGTCCACCCCTGGCTGGCTTGTGTTCAGGGCTGACAAGGGTTAACAGTGTTTGTTCTCTCCACCTCACATCATCCTCCTCCTCCTCCTCTCCTGCATTTCTGTCAAAGACCTGCTCTCTGGCCAGCCACCGCTGGGATTAGGCTGCTCTCACAGCCTGGCTGACACTCAGTGCAGGAATAAAGTCCTGCTGTCTGGAGGCAGCGCACACGAACGGGCTTTGCAGCCCTCCAGAAGGAACTCTAGAACTGAAAGGGTGAAACCGAAGATTTCAAAACGTTTAAAATAACCTTTGAAAACACCAATTTTAAGAAAATACTAAAACTCTCTGGCATTTTTTCCTTTTCTCAGAAGACTGCAAGCATTTTAGTTACTATGTCTGTTCAGGAGCCATATGGAAAAATCAGTTCTGTCCCGTTAAACTGGTTGCACAGTTTTGGTTTTCATCTGTCTACAGAGATCTGAAAAGTCTACATTGTTTTATTTTATGCTTTCTCGGCAAAGAAAGCGAGTGGTCTGGGGATCATTTGGCCCGGAACACAGTAGGTAAGTAGAGTGGGTTTTGTGTAATGTATTTCCAAGGGTCTTAGAGTAGACTGTTTGTGTAATCGAGTGAAATCAGCCTCTAGGATGATGTTCTCTTTGGGATAAGCTGATTATATGTTGGTTGGTCGCTTGGTTTGTTTGTTTTCCTGAACGAGAAAAGCTGAGCTGCCGTGATATCAGTGTGGTTTGCAAGATCCTGTCATTTAAGCAGCAGACTGACTTTTCTTTCTTTTTTTTTTTTAATCCTCTCCAAAACACAGAGCAACTGAGATTCCACTGTCAAAGGTAAAATGAAATATTTGGGGTTATGTTTTGAATCCGTAAGCTATAGTTAGACTACAAGAATAACAAAGTGGCAAACAAGTGACTCAGAGTCATAAGCAAAGCTCTGTTATAAGAATATTGAAATAGCATTGATATAATAATAATAATCTTAAATGTTTTTTTTCAGATGGTTGTTTAATCTTGCATTCAGCCAGGTGCTAAAAACTTTACAAAGAGGAGGAGGATACCCTAACTTGATTAGGATGTTAAGTAGAATATTCAGACGACCTGGTAGAGATAATTTCAGTAGTAATCTCACTGATGTGCATCACAGATGAAAACAAATTTTGTCCATAAAAATCTACAAATGTATTCAATACTGTATTTAAATGTGCATGTTTGAAATGGATTTATAAAGGAACTGGTCTTTTTACAAAGTCACTTTAATTGTAATGGAGAGTAGGTCTGCTGAATTACAGATATTTTGACTGCTTAAGACCTTCTGCACGTTTGCAGGCACCATGACAGAAGGGCTCATCTCGGAAACAAGTTAAAGCTACAAAGGATGGAGCCTCTGTCTTTTAAGGTTTCTTCTATCATTAGCCAATAATGAGATTTAACCAGGATCTTTACTCCTTGCTGCTTCTAAGAAGCAATAAGCTACTTTTTCCTCAAAAAAAGGGATCTTGCTCACAGAGCTCCCTCTGCTTTCCAAATACTTGAGCTACAGCTGCCACTTGTATTAAAGGTCTATGTCCTTCCTTCTTCTCCATTTTATGCCCTTCCCTCTCCTTCTAAAACTGCACATAGCAGGCAGAAAAAGCTGTAAGAGTAATTAATAATCTCATATAGTAGTGTACTGTCCAAATTTCTTGACCTAACTGGACCCTCCTATCTGCACAGCTCTGTGGAATGTACGCAGCACAGTTTAAATAATACCAGCATTTTCAGAGCTGATTTTTGGGACTGTTTGTGTACGATTCTTTCACAGCTGATAACAAAGACTCCTGAGGGGAGTAGGGGGCATACATGATTTTTAAAATCTCCTATCAGAGTGAATACAATAAAGCTGTTAGAAGTTCCAGCGAACAGCAAATGCTGAGACGGACTAGAATTGATGCAGGTGTGAAAGGGATGGGAAATATAAAAAACTCAGAATTCTTTATCTATCTGCCTTAGAGTAATAAACCTTTCCTCCAAATGAGATACACAAGTATCAGTTTAGGGATTTTTATCTAAAACCCTCCACTTTTGATCAAACAGTATGTCAGACTGCTCCAGGTGACTTACTCTGATCCTCGTCTCTACACATATTAATACTCATGATGAATGAAATGAAAATTAAATGATCTCTGGCAGAATGGCAGAAGTGGTGTTTGGCGTATAGTGACCTCCTGTGAGTCTGAAAGTGACAGTTCCATAAAAATAGCCCAGCCTTGAAAATTAGCAAATGAACATGATAAACTAGGAAAAAGTTTCAAATGTAATACTCTCAGCACTCAATACTTGTCAGCAGTGAAAATTTGTGTTTTGTTTTGTCAGTAGTGAAAGCTTGTATTTCTTGATTTTACAACTCTCTTGTGATATTGCACTTGTTCTACGTTGACTGTATTTTTCTGTTAAAAAAAGACTTCATAGCAGCTTCTGCCAGTAAATCTTTGCAGAGATCTTCTGAGAAACATTTTTCTGTGAACTTTAAGCAATTTAGCAAAATAGATACTGGCACTGTATGAATTGCTGTGATTATGCTAAATACCAGGAAATTAACAGAAAGAGAGTGTCATTGATTATTTTCTCCTCCAAGGCAGCAGTTTCTGTTCACTTTTGTCATCTCATTTTGCAGTACTGAAGATGTCCTGGTTCTGGTTTTATCTGCCTCTCCATCTTCTCATGGTGGCTTGCTTGTGCTGTGCCATAAAAGCACCCACCACCAGCTTCCAACAGAGCTTCAAGACCGATCTCTTCAATTTCTACCACTCCCTGATACTTGCTGATGGAAAAGAAACTACAGTTCACCTGCTGAAGGATATACCTAAAAGGTAAGACCAAATCTGTCACTCCTATTGTCAAATACTTCCCTGTGACACTGGTAGCTGTAGGCTACCGGTACAAGCCAAGAATCGCTACGCACCCACAGAGCTCTCTTGGCGTCCACTGAATTTGCAGAGAAATCCCCCACTGCTGTCAAGCTCAAACGTCATTACATTGCCCAGAATCTGGAATGACCCTCTGAGATGAAGTTTAGATTTATGTACACATCCCAGGCAGCTTTCTGGAGTGTTCATCAGAGGAGCAAGCAAAGCTGATGCAGAATAGAGGGGGCTCCAACACCACATGAGCAGCCTGGCTTCAGAATTGCAGAGACACATCGTCCGTCCTACTTCCACTGTAAAATACAATAATTTTACCTCACAAATTAACTATCTCAAACATCCACAGAATATCTGCACAGACTTCTTCTCAGAAAAACTTCTGCCAGTGTCCTGCATCCTACAAGTGTTTTTGTTGAATGGCACTAAAGCTTGCTAAGATCACAAGTGCTTTGCATGTGGAAATTCCAGATTCTTCACTCCCTTAAAATACCTGTGAAGTTTTCTGCCATATCTGGATATGTAGGCGCTCTAGATATTACAGCTGGCACTGCACCTCAGGCAGCAGAGACTGACCTGCTTATTTGGAAAGAGATGCACTTCAGGTGGTTTAATCAGACTCCACTTTGGACAGTGACAGACACACAGAGAATTGGACGCACACCCGAGCAGAGTGGTCCTGGAGCAGAGGGTGAGCCAGATGGTTCAGTCCTGATACGCATCGCGCCGAAACTGGAGCATGGCACATCTTATGTAATGTGACGACTCTCACAAGAGGAAAACCCAGAGCTCTCCGTGTTAAAGGCAGATGGGTATTGAAATCTCAGAGAAAAGTGAATTTTTCTATGTTCTTGACATTAAGATTTCAATCAGGAAGCAAAAACCTCTCCAGTTTAGCATGATCAGGTAAGGACCTTATGAACCCCAGAGTCATCCAAACAGGAAACCAAGAGATGACAAATTTTGGCTTAAAGTAAAAGACTCAAGAATGTGGAACTGTCTCCAGTGAAGCTTGACTCTCCCCGTAGCCATATCCTGAAAGTAAGCCAGACCTCTAGGCTGACATGATCTGTCCGTAATGACTGGGCTTGTCTCACTAAATAACTGAAAAACCCACCCCTGAATTGCTTTCATGTAACTGCAGATTGAGTGACCCAGGTCCAAACATTTCTGTGGCTGTATACAGCCCATATACACCAAAACAACAGACATAAACAGAAAACCAAAGGACTGAGATGGGATGCTGGGCCTTTTTAAGCAGGAATCAAAACCTGACTGAGCAGAGTGACATACCTTTGTACTGCCCACGCACAGCAGCCTCTGTCAGGAAGGCAAGGAAGTTAGAATTGCCCTGGATGAAACTGCCATTGGCATCTCACAGTGTTTAAGACTGGCTATAACTATTCCCTCGCCTCCACTTCCTCTGACACGCAGGAAGACCAAGATATGGAAGTACATATGAGGGAGGATAGGCTCTAGGAGCTTTCGCTGAACCCCCGTCAGGAAATCCTGGGAAAAAGCATACCAAATTCCCCAGAATAAGGCAATGGTGGTTATTTAGAAGGCAGTCATTTTAATCACATCCATCACCCAAAATAATCAAGTAGGTACTGAGATGTGATACTCACCTGAAAGGTTAAAATTCAGTGGTAAAAAACTCTGTCTTTCGTAAGTGGATAAAACTTCCAGCAAATATTTATGGATTAGAAAAAAAAAAGCCACGGCATGTATTTTTCCCAGAGCTAAAGATTTCACATATTCACCATTCCCTGGCGCTGATGCATCTGAGAGGGTAACAGCCATTTCTACTCACTGTGGAGTGACCCACACCAGCAGGGCTGATTACAAGGAGTTCCAGGCAGACTTGAATTTCCTGACACTTCCCCTCTGGTTTTAATCTACATTTACAGGTACTACTTTGTTTTGGAGGAAGGCAGAGCCCTCGCACCTTTCACAATAACGGTGACCCCCTGTGATGTTCCCATCGAATGGAGCATCCTTGTGCACAAGGCTTCAGCAAATTTCCTTGGAACAGCAGCACAAGGTGAGACCTTCCATCTGCCTAAGCAGATACAAAGAAAGCATTAAGTCGTTCGAAAGGAGTTGTGTTATAGGAAAATCCCCACCAACTCTGACATCTCATGCTTCCCTCTCCTGTGAACTGTCACAGGCTGACAAGGACATCCCTGTCTCCACGGGTGACACATGGGAGCCCATGGGATTTTGCCACCAACTCAAGTAAATTCAGGATTACATGCTGAAGAGTCTAAGGTTAATACCTGCGAACAACCCTGAGTCTTCAGGGCTCCACAAACACCAATCAGCTTCATAAGTTGTTTGTACTGGCCCAAACTTCGCTGTCTCAGCTCTATTTCTGTGGCTTATGGCACTTGAACCAGTCATTTTGCTCCCCACAGCAATGTGCGAGAAGATTCAGCTGTTTATTTTTCTAGAAGTACCGCCTGCCATGGCAGTGGGCATTATGCTGCCTTCAGCCTAAGAGGAAATTCTATTCTCTTCCATGTCTTTTTGAATTAATTTTTCAAAATAAAATCTGAAAGCTGCCATTAACTAGTTCTTACCTGTCAGGCAGGTACACCTGACTGTAGAGACCAAATAATGTTCCTTTGAAGTGATAAATTCTCCCTCTTCAGAGGAGACAATCGCAAAAACCTAAACCAAAGAAAACTCCTTTCACAGAAAGTATGAGTCTTATTGAAGTCAAGTACCCAAAGAGACAGCCATTGGAAGAAGAAAATTTTAGGGACAAGTCAAACTTTTGCAAGTTGTGGTTTTACAATTATAGTATTTTTGAAAACATAATTCCGCAAATGCACTGCTATAATAAAAGCTACTATGTTTATTTTCTTGTCAACAAATCGGGCTAGTAAGAAGTATTTTTAGGTATAAGTATTGTTTTCAGAAATAAAATAGGATGTTCCCTGACATATGAACAATAAAACCTATGCAATGTGCTTTGATTCAACACATATGAAATAAAACTTACAAGTCTGCTTTTTGCCTGCAGGTGATCATGATACACAAGAGGTCTCAAAATCTCAGAAGGCTCCAAGCATGGTGTCCACCGTTTTTAACTATAAGGGAAATTCTGTAGAGACTTACATGGGTATGTCTTCTCATTCTGCCCTTTACATGCTAGAGTTCTTATCCAGTGAGCGAGACACACACATTACCGTGTACTTAACCACTGACACAACATCTGGGCACCTCTATCCAGAACTTCCAATGGATCCACGCATAGATGTCATTGGCATTGGGCACACAACAGTGACTCTGACCTGGAAGCACAGCCCCTCTGTCTTGCAACACACAGAAAACATTCAGTATTGTCTTCTGGTTAATGAAAAGCACAACTATAAGAGCTTATGTGCTGCTGAGACAGCGATCAGATCCTCTGGAATGAAACTGCCACCTACGTTAGCTTTGTCTCTCTCTCCGTACCTTCTTGAACCGCAGCAGGTGATGATATTGTCCAACAGTGAATTGAGCATCATCAACAAAGTGAGTAGTGGGGAAGTCAGGCAGATATGCATGGGTATCAAGAACACTTACACAGTTCCCAATCTCAGTCCCAGCACCCAGTATTATTTTGACGTTTTTGTTGTCAATCTCCTCACAAACGCCAGCGCTGCTTATACTGGGACGTTTGCAAGAACCCTGGAAGAACCTGAGCCTAAGGTGACAGAGCTGAAAGATGGAAAAGTGATTCAGGTTGTCCTGGATGGGAAAAAACAGAAATCCTACAGTCTGCAGTACCAGGCGAGGCATAAGAAACTACAATTCACCTTTCAGCTGTGTCGTGGCCAAGTACGGGTTCACATAACAAAGAATGGTAAAACAGTGGCAGCAGAAAACCTCTCGGGGCTGAGGTATTTCTCGCTGAAGGGAAAGCTGCTGGATACATATTTGGTGCAGCTGAGGTCCACAGAGGAATCTGACGCTTCTGTAAAAGTACAAGTATCCTCCCATTTCCACAAGCCCTCATTCCCACTTCTTCCAGAGAGCTTAAAAATCAAGTCCTTCAGTAAACTGCGGACCTGCAACTCTGTCACCATTGCCTGGCTAGGAACACAAGAGGAGAGCAAGTACTGTGTCTACAAGAAAAGGATTGAAGAAGATCAGGTCTGGATGGAACTGCAGAGTGCGGACAGGTGCTCTGGGCCTGAATCTCGGCACAAGTCAGAGAAAGTGCTCTGCAAATATTTCTACGACATCAATCTCCAGCGAGCCGTCACCACAGAGACCATCAAAGGGCTGGATGCAGGGACCCTTTACTTGTTCGACGTTTATCTCTTTGGCCCATCTGGCATCCCCGTCAGATATCACAGCAAAGTTGTGAAGACCAGAAAAAAATGCTGAAGGTCTTTAAAGAAATGTTTTAAAGTGAGTGAATGAAAACCATTATCAAAATCTATGCCAACCCATGCCATAGCCCATGCAGTTTTAAATATGCTGACACACAAAAAATTTAAAGCCGTGAGATTCTGTGAAGAAAATACCTTAGTTATCTAGGTCATAACACGTAGTTTTGCATCTACTCTCCTGTATAAGATGAGGTTTTCCCCTCAGCATTCAGGCATCAAAATGAGACCTGTGAAACAAATCCACGCACATTGAAATGAAATACCTACAATTGCACCTAAGAAGCTTCTGAAATCCAACACAAAAGTGATGGGAAATGCCTCTCAAGAAGCACACATCATGATTTTAATGTCCCAGAGATTTTTCCACTTTGCATAACTCCATCAGCTAATGTGGAACTGTGAGACTCCCCAAGTTAAGCTGCGTTTGAGAAACTGAACTTTCCTGCAGCTTGAACAGGGATGGAGAAAAAAAGAAATTAAAAAAAATCACAGTGGAACTGGTGTAAAGCTCCCTGCCTTCAGTAAAGCAGGCTGAAAGACATCTTCCCCTATCACCTGCATGTTTCCTTGGCTTTAATTTCTATAGAGAAACTGCGCTTGGTTAAAACCAGACAAAATTCGGACCAGGAGCTGGCTCTGGATCCAGCTTTTCTGGGAAGTACACAAACACACTCCTGGGCTGCTGCCCATCAAGGAAAGCAGCAAGTAAGGAGTCTTGCCGTGAGAGGAGGTTTTTATCTATAGACTCTAATATCAAGCCCATGTCTATGACTGTGTAACTCCTGAGTGTAATATACTCACTCTTTACATCCTTAACCCAGCCTATAGGAATGAATGCATTGTTTAGGAAAAATTAAATGTGGTTTTCCTATTAAATGTCATGGAAGGAAAATATTTGTAGTAAAAATATATTTCTTTTGTTTTGTTTCCTTGATTACCTTTAGATGACAAGAGACATAGTACAAAAAAAAACCCTGAAAAAGGCCTTAGTCTTCATAATAACACCCTCACACTCAATTTCAATTATTAGGAGAAAATATTTTGCACGCAGGCTCTCGGCAAGTCTGGGATTTACATGTAAAGAGATACGATAGATTCACTGACCCAGAGGTTGTCTCACCCACTGTAATTCTTTTTCCTCTATTATTACACCAAGCAAAGATATAAATTATTAATTCCGCTGTTGTATATTTCAGAAGTTTGCTTGCAATTCAGGGTCATCAAGGTTCTAGTTTACTCTGAATAATTATAACTTATGAGCATACTTGGAGGCACTTGGTAAGGACTGAATCAGTGCTCTGTGTATACGCAGAGGATTACACAGTTCCTGCTCCAAAGACTTCACAGCCTTGTGCCCCCTGCACGGCGCACACTGTGCATCAGCAGACCCAGTAGCCCCAGAAGGCTTCTGGCCTCCACATGGGATCAGCTGCAGTATCCGGGCTTTGGCGAGGCTCTACATTCCTGCAGGCGCTGCTCTGGACCGAGCAGTGCTACAGCAGGAGCCGCGTGCTCTGTGACCTCCTCCCCACACTCCGCAAGTCCTTTGGCTAATTACAGGGGCTGGCAGCTAGGCTGCCTTCTTTCCGAGGCAAGCCTTCTCTGCATTTTGCTCCTGCCAAAAATAGTCTGAGCTCAAAAAGCAACAGAGGTCATCTCCACTTGGAAATCTTAAGTGTTTTCTTCTGCTTTCCTCCTCAATTTCAGGTATTTATATTCTGGATGAACTTCACTTAGATGTCCTACAAATGACAGTAATAACAACCATCATCATCATGATAATAATAGTGGAGGAACAGGAAGATCTGTTTAACTGCAGATCGCTGCCCTCAGCCTGCCAAAGCATTAACCCTTGCTTTTACACTCTGTACAAAAATGCCACTCGGAAGAGTAAGATCCATTGGCACTTTGCCTGATAACAGTGCCTTTACTGAAGAATATTTTTCACAACTGAAGAGGAAGATCCATTGGCACTTTGCCTGATACCAGTGCCTTTACTGAAGAATATTTTTCACAACAGAACTGGCTCTAGACTTCTCAGCAAAATCCTGGTTTAGGGCTGCAGCCAAGAGGTCTGATGAAGGGATAGGAGAGTATTGGAGAGGGCTAAGAGAGCTGCACAATCAGAGGTCATACATAGGCAAAAGTTTGGTGTAGAACAGAGTTGTCTGACAATTCATCAAAACCTGGAGGGGAGGAAATGCAGCTTTGGAGGTTAGCAGATATTTCATGGGGATTTTGAGAAGAGCCAAAAAGATTCTCCTCCTCTTCATCTCTCCCTGGCTACTGCCATGTGCAGAGAACTGGCTGACAGAGACCATAGGGGAGCTCTGAAGACCAGAATCTATTGCTCCTGCAGCCCAGGCTGTGACACAAGCAGAGCAGGGACTACTGCTCCAGGAGGAGCTGCCACTCACACATACCTGCCCCTCCATCAGCAAAGGCCCCTGCGCACAGGAGGGAGAGCTGGGCTATCGAGAGGAACATGCTGTTCTGTCAGAACCCATTGCCTCTAATACAAGCAGAGCAGGCAACCTGCCCTCCAAGTAGCAACTCACTCTGCTTACGTGTGCAGCCAGCCATGGCCTGTAACACAGACCCCAGGAGCAGCAGGGAATATTCCTCTCCGTTGATCTTTCCACTGTGATTCTGCCTGTGTGCACCAGACTGCAAACCTGTTCTCGACTTGCTCCAGCCCATATTCTGCTTATGGGGCAACTTTTGGGTGTGCTGGCTTTTAAGTTGGGTGTCACTTTGCTCACTGCTGTCCTGGGAACGAAGTTTCAGAGGTTTATCCACAATAAAACCAAAAGTGCTGTGTTACACCATTGGTGCTCTTCCTACACCCACCAAGTGCTCATGTGCACAGCTCCCTCTCTTCAACACTCAGTAGCCCTTAACTTTCAAAGGTGTTTGGCATCTTTCCATCTTCTCTCCTTCCCATTTGACTAGGGCTTGTCTATTGCAGTCTGACGATAAATATTTCCCAAGCCATGTTTACCACCTTTCTGCAGTCCTTCCTGCTGCATTTCTAGGGAAGCTCAGTTCCTCCACTCCAGCCTGTCCTAGGCTGTCATCAGCTCTTCCCCTCTGCTCCCCATCCCCACTGAATACGAGTCATGCAGGAAGTGCAGACAGGTATCTTCGTGCAGAACTTCTCAAGAGGAATGTTTGCTTTTCTTGATTTTTTAAAGTAAACCCTCACCATCCTTATCAAGCCAAAGTATTTTTTTTAGTGTTCAGTGGTGGGTCCCAGCTTTTGTGTGCTTCCAGCTATCGTATCAAGTCCTGTCAAAGCTGAGATCGAAGCATGAGGCCACACATCTCTTCCTAGCATTTTTACAGGATTGCTTCCATTACCAAGCCACCCCTCCACAGGGGAAGTGAGGGTCAGGGGTACCAAAACCAGAGAGGGCAAGTTATAAGAGAAAACACGTTTCATATGCACATCTCCTTCCCCTGTGGGCTCAGCTTCACAAACTACCACCTGCGTTCTGGAAGTGAGGTGCAGGTATCTGAAACAGTGAAATAATAATAAAGCATGGGCTTCTAAGTTTGCCATTATGTATGCTTGTAAGCCATAAACCAGTACAGCAAGGGGGCTCTCCAGCATCACTTTCCAGTATTTCATACAACTGCTGTTGCTGGAGACTGAAATGTAACTTAAACAAGCAATTATTACTGTCATACGCTTTGAAAGATACTGCTACCTAAATCCAGTGTAGAGGTTTCTGACACTGGGTTCAAGGACTGATGATATTTATGAGTTAAATATTAACTGACACTGAGAATCATCTATTTTCACATTTCTCTTCCCTCTTGCATTTTTTCATTTCTATGAGCTACGTTGAGTTTCATAAGAACTGTAAATACCCTTCAAAGCAGATCTGCTCACAAATACATTCAGGGATTCATTCTGAGCTTTGAGCAATTTTTTTTTTTAAAAAATAAAATTCATCTTTCTAGCTTTGCATGGTTTTTTGATTTAGGGGTTTTTCTGTGTGTTGGTTTTTTTTTTTTTTCTGGCTAGTGTCTTCCTGCTTGGGAGACTTGCTTCTAGCTTAAGCAAAATGTTAAAAACAGTCTTGCCATTTTGGCCTCAGGTACTGGACTGAAATCCTGCTCAGTAATTGCTTTCAAAGACAGAGCTGATGTGTATCCATGTAAACAAACACAGCATCCCTATTTTAAACTTCATTACTATTGTTGGATTTTGGTGGGTGAAGTTTATAAACCATGGACATTTCAGTTAAGCATCCTGGTCCCGTGTAGCTTTTGCACAAGGCTTAGAATCTGATTTTGAAAGTCAGGTAATATTAGCACTGACAACAAGTCCAAACCAGTGACCCTAAAATGCCAAAGGCCTTCAGGTGCTGTTAAAGCAACTGAAGCTCCCTGGCATTTAGAGAAAAATGGATGGCTTGGCAGCTGGACGTTCGTCCAGCAAAATAAACCCAGGCAAAACAAAGTAGATTATTGTATCTTTGTGGATAAAGGCGAACAAATGATGCATGGCTGCTCATCAGTGTTACCTGTTCTGCACCTGCTGGACTGAGAAACCAACAGTGTAACAAAGCACAGACAAGTGAATGCAGCACAGAGTCAAACTGGAGGCCCGTGGCCAGTGGTGTTCCCCAGGAATCAGTGCTGGGTCCAGTCTTGTTCAATATCTTCATCAATGACCTGGATGAGGGGATAGAGTGCACCCTCAGTGAGTTTGCCAGTGATAAGAAACTGAGGGGGAGGGGGTGTGACTGACAAACCTGAAGACTGTGTTGCCATCCAACAAGATCTGGACAGGCTGGAGAGCTGGGCAGAGGGGAACCTCATGAAGTTCAATAAGGACAAGTATCGAGTCCCTCATCTGTGGAGGAGTAACACCAGGCACCAGTACCGATTAGGGGATGTCCTGCTGGAAAGCAGCCCCATGGAGAAAGACCTTGGAGTCGTAGTGGACAGCGAGTTGCCCATGGAACAGCAACGTGCCCTTGTGGCCAAGAGGGCTGATGGGATCCTGGGGTGCATTTATGGGATCCTGGGTTGCATTAATAAAAGTGTGTCCAGCAGGGCTAAGGAGGTGCCCCTCTACTCCGCCCTGGAGAGACCACACCTGGAATACCATGCCCAGTTTTGAGCTTCCCAGTTCACAATTCAAGTGAGACAGGGATTTACTGGAGAGAGTCCAATGGAGAGTTACAAGGATGATTAAAGGACTTGATCATCTCTCCTATGAAGAGAGACTGAGAGAACTGGGGCTGTTTAGCCTTGAAAGGAGACGGCTGAGAGGGGATTTATTAACGTATAGAAATATCTGAGGGGTGGGGTTCAAGGGGAAGGGGACAATCTCTTCCCAGTGGTGCCCAGCGATAGAACAAGAAATAATGGGTTTAAGTTAGAACATAGGAAGTTCCACCTCAACATGGGGAGAAACTTCTTTACTGTGAGGGTGACGGAGCCCTGGCACAGGCTGCCCAGAGAGGGTGTGGAGTCTCCTTCTCTGGAGACTTTCAAAACCCGCCTGGACACGTTCATGTGTGACCTGCCCTGGGGAATCCTGCTCTGGCAGGGGGATTGGACTAGATGATCTCTAGAGGTCCCTTCCAAGCCCTGACATTCTATGATTCTATGATTCTCTTGCAAAACAAGAGGTATTTCTTTGGCAATTCTGTCAAGGAATATTAAGAAATAGGATTGCAGCTGCATTTACTAGAAGAGGCAAACAGTAAATATGCCACACTCCTGCGTTGCATTCTTCTGCAAAGAAACTTGATATATCTCAAGGATGAGCCCAGAGGATATTGAGCCAACAACCACTGCTGGCACGAGCTACTGGTGCTGCCAGGAGAAGGCTGAGCATCCGAGGTGGCACAGAGATGCTGCACCAGGCCTGCCAGCACAAGAGGGCAGTGTCAGGCTGTCCGAGAAGCAGGAAGAGCTTACTGGATAAGGCTTATCAGGAGAAAACATTTCAGCAAATTTTAAAAACCAAGCATCTTGCTGATAAGATTATTACGGCAGAACAGATCAAAGAAAAAAAAATCCCAAGAGCTTACATTTTTCGTTCCTTTAGTCTAAGTTTGGGGTTGTTATAGTGTTTTGGGGTTTTTTTGGTTTAAAATTAAAGTACATTAAAAGTGACGGTCAAGGAAAAAAAAAAGATAGGCACTTGCTGAAAGGACTGTAACACCAGCGTTCCCACTGCCCCCAAGAGTTCAAGAATGACATCACTGGCAGGGCAAAAGCTCCCATGAAACAGAGAAACACAGCAGTGCAGAGGACAGCCACGGATTTCGTGAGGTTCAAGTGGGGAGTGTTAGTTCAGACAGGATCCATCCAGCAGGTTGTGATCCCTGGCATCTCCCGCACAGCTCTGTATCCTCCGTAGTGCCCTTGCCCTGGGGGAGGTTCTCTGGAAAGTTACTTCCCTGTCTCATTGACAACACTGAGCAGCAACTTACCTCCCACCACAGCTGGATGTCCCACCAATACTCTGGGACATGCTCAACAGACTCCCATTTGTCAGGGGGGGTGTTCTTCAGGGATTTTAGTCTCTGATCTTGTGGCCTCTGAGAGATTAAGGATATACTTACAGGAGCTAAGGGCCATCCCTGGCAAGCTCTATACTCTGTCATTTTCTGCTTTTGATCTGAGGAAGATTGCTCCACAATGCTGCTCCTCTACCACAGGCTTATGAAAGCACTTGGAACAGGGACAGCCTTCCCCTGGCTGACAGCAGAGTAGACCAAGGAGGTAAGCGCCAGAGAGTGCTGTTTCTTTTTGCAGGTGTTGGTATCACTGACACAGGAGGGGCTCTGAGAAGGTAACCTGGGACCTCAGTTTCAAAAGTGATGTTTCAGACTCTTATGGTAATTTTCTCTGCAGGCAGAACCCGATAGGAAAGAAGAGCTTCAGAGGCCACAGTGGAAGCGGAAGAAAAGTGTGAAGCATCTAAAGGCACTGGGGTAAAATCTGAGTTTGTTAGAAGCGTATAAGGAAAGGAAGAGACCAGCCTGGACTCTGATTTTGCATCCGCTTTTTCTCAGTTGTCTACTACTCAGGAAGCCTTTTTGCCTAGACAGAGATTTCTCCAGAACAATGTTCATTTTCAGCAGGGCTCTGCAGGAGTCCCAGTAAGGCTGCCAGTGGGATACATCAGTCCTGGCCCTTCCTACAGCATTTTCCAGGCACCAGCACCACAGTGGTGACTGTGATACCAATCACTTTTTCATTGTCTTTCCAGCAGAAGGAAGATTGTGCTTGACTGAGCTTCAGTATCGATTCATTTCTGTCTCTGAGGTTCAGTGCCAGCATATAAACCCACTAAGCCCCTAGTATTCATGTAGCTTATGACTCACACAAATAGGAGAACTCAGCATGCAGCATACGGTCTGTACCAAGACCATGACTCTAAGGAAATATTCAATCTCTGAGTGTCCTTCAGAGGCCTCTGAAAATACCCACATACAGCATACAGTTAAGGTAATGTGCTGCAAGACCTGGATTTCACATGTACCAGATCAGCTGCATAAAAAAACCACACCCAACACAAAACAAAAACAAACACTTGATGCAAATGGTCAAAGTCTAGCTCTTCTGCTTTTCACTTTCTTCTGAGAGACATAGGTCAAAATCAGCCTGATAACAGAGAGTGGTACTACACAGCACAGCTGAGGTGGCACCACTGTTGAAAAAAACATCCAATTGAAAGTACCAGTGTGGCCTCTCATACTTTCTGTAGAGGTGTGAAGTGCCTGGTGATGACTTCAAACAGGTTAAATGTGCCTCTACTATGTGCTTAGGGCATGATCTGTCTCTGAGGCCACAGACATAACTAGAAAGTTTAAGGTCAGCTATGTGAGTGGATCTCTGTTACTGGAGTGCGGAAGAACAACCTTCCCGCCATGTCCCAGGGGAGAATTTCACAGGTACACCTCTGAGAAAGGGCCGAGAAGCACAGGTAGCAATGTGGCTGATTTCCTAGGCCTCACTAATGAGGTAAGATTAGTGATGTGGGAAAAGCAGAACTACTGCTTTTCACTGCAGTAGTGCCAAGGGTTCATCTCCTAATGCTTCACTCACTGAGCCCTATAATTAAGGGGTTAACTCCTGTATGCATGTATGCATGTATGCTGTATGCATGAGCTACTCGGCTTAGCTGTCATCTCGATGTCATGACTTGGGCTAGTTTCATGATTTTTTAGCATTTGGAGTAGATAGTACCCATGACTGTGGATTGCCAGCTGCAGATTCATGAAGGACCATGAAAGCAGGAACAGTTTGCTTACGATAACAGTCAAGAGGCCTTGGGATGCTTACTGTATATGGTGGAAAATTTTAACTTAGAATCACAGAATGCATTGCGCTGGAAGGGACCTTTAAAGGGCATCTAGTCCAACCCCCTGCAGCGAGCAGGGACACCTTTAACCAGATCAGGTTGCTCAGAGCTCCATCAAGCCTGACCTGGAATGGCTCAAGGGATGGGGCCTCCACCACCTCTCTGCGCAATCTGTGCCTATGTCTCACTATCCTCATAGTAAAGAACTTCTTAATGTCTAATCTAAATGCACCCTGCTCTAGATTAAAAACATTGCCCCTTGTCCTGTTTCTATGCACCATTGCAGACAGGCCCTCCCCAGCTTTCCTGTAGCCCCTTCAGGTACTGGAAGGCTGCTCTAAGTCTCCCCAGAGCCTTCTCCAAGCTGAACAGACCTGACTCCCTCAGCCTGTCCTCGTAGGAGAGCTGCTCCAGTCCCTTCTCTGGACCCACTCCAACGGCTCCACCTCCTGTTGCGTTGAAGCCCCCAGAGATGGACCCTTGGAGGATTCTTGGGCCTTTTTTCATACAGAAGATTCCCAGCCAAAGAGGGAACCAATATTAAGCACTACTGTCACTGACCAGTACCTTTGAGGACAACAGCTATCCACCCACAGAGAAGGATTCTTTTCTTTAACTACAATTCAAAGAAGGAAACACAATTTTATTACTGGGCTAACCTAAAAAGAAATTCAATGATTCATATTCAGGCAGTTCGTTTCATAAGTGGACCTAAACCTCTGGTTTTGTAGTGTGGCACAGTTCCCAAAGCCAGACTTCCAAAAGCAGAGTGCCATTCTCTCAACTCAGAGCGAGAACTCACAAATTGGCTAGACCATCAGAAGTACTTAGCACATATTATCTCCTAGTGTGACAAAATCTTCAAAAATCTGTCCATAAACCAATGAAACCACAACAGTTACATCTGCAAACACTTTGGCTCCTAATATTTTCCTCCTAGTCATGCTTATGCAAAGGAAAAAAAATGCTACTTTTATACCACATTATCCACATGTACTGATGGTCAACTTTATAGAATACTTAGAAGAAAGAAGCAAGGTGGGGTGGGGTTTTTTGTCCCAGAATAGAATTTAATAGGCTACAAAGATAAAGTAACTTCTAACTCCAAAATATAACTATTCCATAGCTAAAAAGCAGATGGTTTCACTTTGAAATGAAACTTCACTACAAGTGATATCAGAACTCCTGTTTATCCACATAGTTTGTATTCATGCAAGGGTAGTTATTCCTGAAGAAAGAACCCAAAGATAGAATTGAAAGGTGATTCAGAACACACAAAAAACTCTAAGTCTGTAGTTCAAAACAGGAAGTTAGAGTGGAAATCCTCAGCTCATGTTGTGTTGGGCAGTCAGTTCTGACTAGAGCAACTGACAATTACATTATTTAACAGCCTTCTGAGTCTCAGAAATTGGCAGCAAAGCTAATATTTCAGCTATTTGGATAAAACTGTTACTTGTCTCCAGGGTATTGCTGTTTATCTGCCTCAACTCTGTTAATTCCATCTCACGCAAATATTCAGAAAATGTGTGATAGCAGAATTGATCAGTCAAAACATACTGAACATTCTTTTCCAGAGGACTGAGAAATAATTCATTTCAGTAGTTATTTTGCAACATCCCTGGGCTACATTGTCCCTCCCACTAGCTTCTTATAAGGATAAAGAATTACATCTATTATTGTCCCACTACAGTTTCTTTCTCTACAGACTTTAGCAAAATACTCACATACTCGGTTCATTCAGAGCAGGAAATAACTTTTTTGTCCCCCCTTAACAGAAGGGTTCCCCATCCACTCCCCAAGAAAAGTATGTAAATTGTCACAGCAAGATACAATGACATCTGAGGGTAAAACTGTATGCATGCTCATATCTCACTGCTAAAACATATTTAAAGGTATGCAAATAGAATTGAAAAAAAAAAATAATGGGAAGACCAAATCTTCAGTGTATGAGAAGGAAATTAGAGAGAATTCCCTACAGCCTCCACACAGAAAGGAGCAGATCCATGTTTCTTAAGGCAGGGAGGGAGAATAGCTCCCAGGCTGCAATTCATCTT
The DNA here is from genome assembly GCF_000703405.1 of Apaloderma vittatum. Classification (NCBI taxonomy): domain Eukaryota; kingdom Metazoa; phylum Chordata; class Aves; order Trogoniformes; family Trogonidae; genus Apaloderma; species Apaloderma vittatum. The sequence goes on from NW_009733834.1 coordinate 49,761, forward strand.
CAAGAACCTGATCACCTCTGAGTGTCTCAGACTTGGCAGAGTCTCTGGATCCATTTTTGGCTTGCAGCCTTTTCCACCTTGGACCAAGCCCCACCTGCTTGGGGGACATCCCTCGGCACATCCTCCAGCACTCCACCTGTCCCAAGGTGTGCGCTCCTGCAGAGCTGCCAAGGGGACAGGTAGCACAGCTGCTCCGACACACTCAGCGGCTACGAAGACGGTGCAAACCGAGGGGCATTACTGCCATGCAGCCATATTCTATTTCCCACCTTCAGAGAGGCATTGCTCTGCTTCCCGGAAAAGACGCAGGACCAGCAAATTACAAAATTATGGCAAGAACGTAAAACAAAAAAAATCTAGACACAAACCTGGGATCCCTATGTGAATTTTCTGTTCCTAGAGTGAAGAAAACACTGAGTTTTTCATTCAGCCTTTTAGAAAATCACAAGTTATTTTCAGGATGCAGTTTTAAGTTCTGGTTAGTTTGGTACAGGCTTGTAACCAAACCTTTCTGAAAAACAGTTCAGTTAAAACAGTTAAAGGAAGTAACATAGGGTTTACAATCCTTTTTCCTTTAACAATGAAATCTTTTGACTGGAAGCAATTTCGGTCAGGAGTGATTTTTTATTATATGTATACTCAGGCCACCGCACTGATTCTGATGGACCTAAGTGCAATAATAAATGCACCGGGTACCCATTGTTTATTCTCTTTAAAGTAACTGAATAATTTTACCATTAGGTGGCACCAGCGAATATTTTAACAGCAGTATAAAGGACTACTGGAACTGTAATCTGGAATAGTCTTAAAGCAGATGTAGCCACGAAATTAAATAAACAGTAACCTTTGCTATGCGTATGAGCACTTTAATTACTTGGCTATAACTGATAGCTTTACATAGCTTCTCAGAATGCAAGTTACAGTTAAACCCACGATTTCTTTATTTTTTTCTATCCTTAATCACACATGAGAAGTATTTAACATGAATTTGCCAAACAGTTTAACTGAGATTGAACAGCTTTGTAGTGGTTTATTTGTCTTACTTAAGAGAAATATGTCTCTGCCCAGACAACTCCAAATACAGGCTATTAAAAAAGACCCTTTCAAGAGTCCCTGTGCATATCTCATACAATTCCACCTAGGTCTATGAATAATTTACCAAGTAATGAGCTCTTTTCTGTTTATGAAGTAATACTCTTAAGAATACTAAGGCAGGACATAAGCAGTAGCCATATGTTTCTTCTCGAATTCTAGCTAGACAAATGACCTGAAAATTGCTGTTGCAAGAACTTTTAAAACATATGGCTAAGAACAGGGAATTTGTTAACTTCTTGTGTCAGATCCAAGAGTTTCCAATTATCAACAAAAGATGGCATACCAACCCAATTACTCCTGATATATTCCAGTCAAGACAGACTCCAAGTAATCATAGCTGTGTGGGTGTACGTGGTTTGAAATAACAGGAATCACTGAAAATTTAGTGTAAACAAAAAAAGAAATAGACCTTCTACATATCACATCCAGACAAATGTGTCCCAGTGTGCTGAATGTGCTTTCAACAGGAAGCAGGAATTTTTAGGCATTCTACCAATGCTGATTTCAAGCCATCATAAACTATTAGAGGTACATTTACTTTCCAGCACTACAGAAAACTCCTACAACAGCTTATTTCATTTGTCCTAGTAGAAAAAAAGTAAGTTTCTTACATACAGTAACAAAAAGATACCAAATAATTTTAGATTTTTTTAAAAAATAATTATTAATTGCAGCTTGCTTTAAGACAACACCTTTATGGATAAACATGAAGCTACAATCAACAGTCAGAACGATGGTACATTACGCACGTTACCGATACATCTGACTAAGCAACTGAATCTGGTCCCATGTTCGTACTCACAGGAGTACTTAGACCCAGACTCTGTAGTCACAATGTGTTTTCATACCGTGCCTTAAGCAAGGAATCTCTGAGCACTCTCCTTGACAGTGAGATGGAAAAATAATGATATATTCACAACAATGAACCAGAATTCATAGAATCACTAAGGAAAAAAACATGAGGAACACATTTGCAAACTAATATAAACAATATTTCTTATTCATACTATAAAATTTATTACATCATCTTAAGAGCTGTATAAACTGTCAAGAATTATTCCCATTGTACTGCACCAGTGTGTCGATCCAGGTCAACAACTGTACATTCTTCACTAAGTCAGTATTTTTCTAGGATAATTTTTGGTTTAATCACACATTCATCTTGCAAGGAAAATAAAGGTCCACGTGATCACTTCATGCTGCATTTATATTTAAATTCAGCATGCTGAAAGCCACTGCATAGGCCCTTTCTATTTAGCTTCCAACTACTGCAAATGCTCTAAGATTTAAGCTGAGGGTGGTGGCAAAGCACACTAAATGACAATTATCCATAAACAAGCTGATTACCAAAATGCTTGTCTTTTGATCAGCCACAAACTTCAATCACGTCTCAGATGCAGGTGCCCTTGGATCAAGTCGTGCAATTCCCACCTAAGCAGGATTTACTTACTGCACTACAGACCTCTGGTTTGCTGTACTGCCAGTATGGCTGACTAAAGGCTGCAGAAACATCCCTAATGGGACACTTGCTGTGGAGAAAGCCTGAGTGAAATCACACCACTGGTGAAACAAGAGGAAAAAGTCCCACAAAGCTCGAGAACCTCCTCATCTTCCTCCAGATTTCCAGCCAGACAAGCTGATCCTGAGAGAGCCTGGTCAGTTCCAACAAAGTAAACAAAATTCATGGAAAGTCATCCTCAAACACTCAGTACAGAATAAACATTAAAATAACTGCACGTACAAAAGATGTTTGTAAGAGACCAGAAAGGCAATCTTTTCCTAATAACTCAGTTTTCTCTCTCATGAGTCTGAAAATCACTATTTTAATTAATTCCTCACTTATTGCATTGACTCTAGGAGTAGTACCTCAACAATTAGTGTAAAAAACAGTCAGATTTTTAAAAACATAACTCTTGTCTAACTGATGTCATCGAGGAAGAAAAAAATAAATGTGAAAAAAATCACATTTTGAACCTGCCTAAAGTTATCTTTAACTACAGCAGGAAAATCAAAAAACCCTAAGGATCATTCTGAACTTGGCTACATCCATGCTGTCTGAGTGCAGATGACTGATGTATTTCTCCCAAACGCAAGATATAAACTAAACTGTTGTTCCTTATCAGAGCAAATAATATCTGGCACAGTTCAGAGGAATTTCCAATATTAACCCACCTGTAAACCAAAGAAAACATTTTCTCATTGCTCAGGAATCACAGTGCCACGGCAGCTCATTTGTAAAACACAGGAATGTTGCCTGTGAAACTTAATGTGGTATGAGCACATGGAGGTTTTTCAATGATTAGCTATTGTTTTATCAGCTTCGTGATGCAAAAAGACAAGTTTTCACCAGAATGTTAATGGTATCTGACTGGCAGCATTGTCTCACCATCAGAATAAATACTAGCAGTCTTTACACACCTTTTACCCTACTAAAATGCGGAAAAAGTATTCAGAAGACTGTGCCATGAATGGAAATACCTACTTCTAAGTCAGCAACGATCCACTCGCCAAAACACGAGTCCCCAACGCACAGCTTGCTCCACTTGTCAAACTTGGGCTCTCTCTGACTTCTATATCGCAACAGTCAAATGCAGATTTTTATCTTCTCCTCATGTCATTAATTTTGTCAGGGACTGTACTTTGCACATTTCACATGCCATAGCTTAAAGTTTGTGACTCCATTCCAGCAACACACTTAAGCAGACACATGAATTCAACTGCATGCACAAGACTATTGATTTTAGTGAACCTATTTGTATGCATAAAGCCAGGCTTAAGCACCAGAGTGAATGACAGCCTTTCTTTATAATCTTATATACTGCCGAGAATCATCAAGCTCCCTTAACGTCAAGAAAAGTACGTGAAATCAACTAGCTTTAGCTATTTCAGAATAGTTGTGTCCATATTTTTGCATGGTATTAGATAAACATTGATAGTGTGGTACCACAGAGTGTCTACCCCAAGGATCTCAATCCCCCTCGCTCTCCCTCCTGAGGGACAGGACACCACAGGTGAGTCTCCTGACTTGCTCTTAAAGAGGAATTCAAGAAGTCTGCTCCTCCACATGAATGTTCAGAGTCACTGCAGTAACTGTACATCCACCAGTGGATAATTGCCTGTTGTGTTGTATTCCAGGCCTGTTTCTACATATAAAGGATTACGTGTCTTTCATCTGCTTTTCCCTGAAGACCAGCATGCCCCTTGCCACTCCAGCACTAATCTGTTTGTTGAACGAGTTCAGGAAGGGTACAGATTGGTTAAGTGAGCTCCATTTAACATGCAGCATCCGTGCAGAAGCCCTCGTGTTGCAAAATTACATCCCACAAATGATACATCCCTGCTTCCTTACAGCACTCTCTGAAACGATACTGCTCTTCATTAAGCTCACCAGCTCTCTTGCACGTGATGGACATATGAAAGGGCACTGTTTATCTCTGAAGATTAATTTGGTTCAGTGGTCCCAGCCAGTGGTTTTTGTACTAGATATTTAAAGTTTGGGTTTTTTTTTTATTTTAAACACCCCAACAGAGTCAGATAAGACACACTCAGCCCATTTTAGTATAAAATACGTAACATTCTTGGAGCAAAACGTGCAAAACTCCCACAACTATTTAAGTTAATAATTAAAAGGCCTTCCCCTAGGGTTAACCAAGTCAGGTTAGTGATTCATCTCATTTAAAAGTGCATGTACTGGGACAAAAAGGGAATGAAAGACTGTTTAATTATTTTGCATTTCATCCATGCATAGCTCCATATTATAATGGCAATATGCATCCAGAGAAGTAAAATATTGCTACATACTTGGGTAGTTGTGACAGAGTGCAGCAAGCCAAATACCTTGAAGCCATTCAAGCCTCTCAGTGCCCCTCAGATTGCTACAGCAGACATACCTGCATATCTGAAACCACTCTGGTGACTGCACCAGTTCAAACACTGTGGCATTCACTCACCATACAGGCAGACTCGTACATGTAAAAACACATTTGCTGAGTTACTTATACTTCTTACCTTGTGCATGGTCCATGGTGACTTGTGGCTGGTAGTCCCAGCCAGCAACTATTCCAAACAATGCTTGAAAAGCAAATTTGCTCTAATCCCAATATTGTTTACAGCTTTGCAGAAATACAAAACCACAGGAAAAGGCAGCGAGTACAATAAAACATTTTCAGGAGGCAAAAAAAAAAATTAAGTGCTTGATGCCAGTTGTAAATTAATCTAAATTGACTACCTAATTCCATTGGGTTTCTGAATTTTATTTTTTTTTAATGTAGTCACCTACACCAACTGAATCAAGAAAGACAATAATCCCAGCAGTCTCCATCTTAGCATTTTGGAATGTAGATCGGTTTCTTCTGCTCTCAGAAAATTGTTCAGCAGAAAAACAATGTCAGTGTGGTCAACCTTACAGAAGATTGACATCAGCCAACTGTAAAGTGTAGCTCCAGTGGAGAGACAAGTTGCTGCCTTCACTAGACAACAAACAGTGCTTTGATGCCAAACCTAACTCTGTCCTCGTGCCTCCCATTTACAGGGATCAAAGCATTACACAGAACAAGAGAAAAGAAGCAGCTCCAGTTATCACAGCAGAGATGCTGTATTTCCCAAAGGCCAGTATCACTCCATGCAGGTCATACATCAAGGCACATATTTAAAAAACAAACACAAACAAAAAAAAAATGACCAAACAAAAAACAACCCTGCCAAAAAAAACCCCACCTCACATGCACCATATTCCTCGGGGAAAAAATTACATACAAAAGAAATACAAGAGGGCAGCATGAAATCCAAAACCAGAACAGAGTGAGAGGCTGGGAAGATAATCAAAGATGATACTAGAATAAGTTAGTAATAAGTCATTTTTGAGCAATTAGAACAAAGAATGGCCAGATTTGTCAATTAGCAGATGTAGCGTATAAAAATAGTAAGATAAGCCGTTTACAAAGTTCCACATAACATCCTTATAAGTAAGCCAGAAATTTGTGGTCTGAACCAAGTTTTTAGAATAAGAATGAACAACAGAGACTAGTTGGAGGCCGGTATCTAGTGGAGTCCCTCAGGGGTCGGTACTGGGACCAGCACTGTTCAATATATTCATCAGTGACCTGGATGAGGGAACAGAGAACACTGTTTGCTGATGACACAGAACTGGGAGGAGTGGCTGAGACACCAGAAGGCTGTGCTGCCATTCAGTGAGACCCAGACAGGCTGGAGAGTTGGACAGGGAGAAATTTCCTGAAATACAACAAGGGCAAGTGTAGAGTCTTGTATTTGGGAAAGAACAACCCCATGTGCCAGTATAGGTTGGGGACTGACCTGCTGGAGAGCAGCATAGGGGAAAGAGAACTGGTGGGCAGAAGGATGACCATGAGCCAGCAATGTGCCCTCGTGGCCAAGAAGGCCACTGGCATCCTGGGGTGTATTAGAAGAGGAGTAGCAGGTCCTCCTGCCCCTCTACTCTGCCCTGGTGAGACCACATCTGGAATATTGTGCCCAATTCTGGGCCCCTCAGCTGAAGAAGGACAGGGAACTGCTGGAGAGAGTCCAGTGCAGAGCCACAAAGATGATGAAGGAAGTGGAACATCTCCTTTATGAGGAAAGGCTGAAGGAGCTGGGTCTCTTTACCTTGGAGGAGACTGAGGGGTGATCTCCTTAATGTTTATAAACACGTAAAGGGTGAGTGTCAGGAAGATGGAGCCAGGCTCTTCTCAGTGATGTCCAATAATAGGTGAAGGGGCAATGGGTGCAAGCTGGAGCATAGAAGGCTCCACATAAATATAAGGAAAATCTCTTTCACTGTGAGGGTGACAGAGCCCTGGCACAGGCTGCCCAGGGAGGTTGTGGAGTCTCCTTCTCTGGAGACATTCAAAACCTGCCTGGACATGTTCCTGTGTGACCTACTCTGGGTGATCCTGCTCTGGCAGGGGGGCTGGACTAGATGATCTTTCAAGGTCCCTTCCAACCCCAAACATTCTGTGATTCTGTGAACATACAATGGTTTAAAATGTAAATTTAAAGAAAAATCTCCATATATTTTGCATAAAAGAAACCAGAATCATAGATTAAATTAAGGTGGAAGGTCAAACCCAGTCCCATGGCCAAAGCAAGGCCAATTAGTTGCTCACAGCCTTGTCCAGTCAAGTCCTGCTACCTCCAGCAATGGAAATCCATATTCTCCCTGTCCAACTGCCCTAGTTTGAGCTGACAGCAACCTGTTGCAACATCTGACCACCCTTAAAGTGATCATGTCCTCAGTAAAATCTCTTCATAACATTGTGTGCTCACTTGTATCCACTACCTCCATCCTGTCACCAGCTCACTACTCTTACAAAAAAGAAAAAATAATGGCTGTCAACCAAGGAACCCAGCCACAGTAACACTGGAGATTGTGCTGAGGGCAACAGCAATTGTGCCAGAAAAATACAAAATTAATTGTTCAAGTTTGGAAATCAATACTAAGTTATGGCTTAAACTACTTTTCAGATGAATTCTAGGTCAACGTACAGTCTTAGTAATTACAGTGGAAGCCTAGGTTTGGCCTTACTCTTTGTAGCTCACTCATGCAGTAAGATACCAAACATTCCTACACAATTAGTCTTGCTAATAATTGTGTTTAGAGGTATCTTTTTTTAAAGCAACACAGTTACCCAGAAATCACCAAAACACATGACTTTTTTGAAAGTAACAGATTAAAAATTAGTATATTAGCAAATTGAGAGTCAGCTATTTGTTAGGCAAACTAAAGAACATGCTTCATGGTATTGCCAAGAAGTATTTGTAACACTAAGATCTCTGGATCAAATCTTTATCTGTTACACATGCAAATTCATTTACTCTTAATATGTCTGTGTATAAATGTCCAAGAGCAAAATGTACTCCTCCATGTCCACTGAAGTTCCTGGCCATTTACAGTCACTAACCTGATAAAACACTATTACAGACTTGTTTTAGGAATGTAATTCAGTCATTTCAATGCTTCCTGTCTCTGCCTCTGTGGGCTAGTAAACTTAACTTCAACAGTTTGGTTACATTAACCTAGCTTTTCTTGCCATTACTATTATGTTTTTCTTTCTTCTGAGTACTATGAGTCATTTCCTTAAATCTTTTCTGGTTTGGCTGCAGCCTTTAGGATAGTAGGAACTGCCAGTGCTCGTCTTCCACTTCTGGTTCTAATTCCACCATGTGCTAGAACCATTTCTCTGTTACATTAGTTTTATATAAGGTATTTTCGTTGAATTAATTACATTTTCTAGATTTTTTTTCACCTGATTAAATCATCTAAGCTCAGATGTCAGCATAGCTTCTCTGAAGCCCTGCATGTTTACAGCTGTTGAGGTCCCATTCTGATAAAGCCTTTGCAGATGACAAGCTGTTCCCTGTGCCATTAGAAACATGACTGTACTACTCCATTCCTTCATCACTCAGTTTCGGCTGAAGGAATAAATTGAAAGAAATCTTTATGTCTAAATATATAAAGTCTTCTGATGAATGCTGATGGCCCAAGCAGTCCTGTCGGTACTCCTAAGCCTTGGGCAGAGGAAATCACACAAAAAAAAGAACCAGAATATTGATACATGAAATCTTTGACCTCCTGAATGCGAACATCTTTTTTTATGCATCTGTTTCCCTACTGAATCACACACAGAATGCAAGCCAATTCTTAAGAAATAAAACGAGAACACAGGTTTACTGAAAGATCCAGCTCAAGATGACAGGTCCACAAGAGACAAGGTAAAGGTGGTTTGCATCATCTTTGAACCAGCTGGGCTCAACTAAAAAAGGAAAACTGCTGAAACTACCTCTGTATAAGGCAAATATACTGAAAAATAGGATATTCTGGCCTGTAGTAACCGTTCTACTAGCACCGACAGCAATGGTGCACATTTCTAGTATCACAGGAGCCATCTGTGGCTGCTGCAAAGCCAGGCTGCTGCTCCTCCTCCTCTGTTCCCCTCTCCCATTTAGATCATGGCTGCATTTACCTTGGACAGAAACACACTGGAAAAACTAAGGCTACTCCCTTCCTAGTAATGGCCCGTGTTTCATATGTGCATTAAAATAAACTAGTTTCATTCAAAATTTAATCACGAAATAGCTCCTTGCCGGTGGTAGACCCCATACCCCAAAAGCAAAGACTACCCCTCTCTCCCTACTAAGCTAGATATTAAAATTATGAAATTACACAGCATATAATAAAGTATGAGATCTGAAAGAAATGGAAACACGACCGTTCTCACTCATCCTTACAGTGCAATTTGTACAGCTTGGCTACTGATTTACACACAGCTATATTTAACATTCAGAGAAGTATTATGCTGAATTTAAGGTAATAGCTACACAGATGGGAAATAGGAAGTATTGAGGAACATTTTCTCCTGAAAATTCTGCCTCTTCTAAAATGCTATGGCAAAACTAAGCTTAGGTAGGAAAAAAACAACACACAGGAGAAAAGTTACTTCAGCTATCAGCTTCCTCATGCTTGTGACGAGGCAGTCTCTCCCTGCCTCTTACCAAGTACTTGCATGTTTTCTCGTAAGGACAAGAAGTTTTTTGCTCTCACAGTCAGTTCTGTGTTAAAGTTCATGGACCTTTTGTCTCCCTTCCTTTACCAGAGGTCATATGTTTATTTTGTCTTTGAAAACAGAACAAAAAGTTCTTCAGAAATCATGCAAAACCAAAGACATCAAAGTGAAGAGTATTAGGAGGGGAATGGAATTGAATAAAAACTAAGAGATGATCTTTTCAGGAGTAGATTTTTCCCCTGCAGTTCTATGATCCCATGAAATAACAGTAAGATCTTGAAAATTCTGAAACAGTAGCATTTAACACTGGAGGAATAAGTGACTACACGGAGACAAGAGTATTGGAGCAACAGTTCTCTGAAGTTCAAACTGCAGTTCATGAGGCCCTCTTTCTTTTTTCTGATGCCCGGTCCGTAGCACTTTGTGTTACTGAAAAGCCTGAACCAAAACATTGTACAGCTCCTCTCACATCACCTCTATCATTTCAGTGACAATTAGACAATTTAAGTTTGCAGTGTTCTCACTTACCCACTTGGGAGTTGGGCTCCTTTTCAGAAATCAAGGCCAGCAGCTGATAAGGGGCATTCCCATAGCAAGAGGGAAGTTCCTACCAGGGAGCAGCAAGGGGCTGCTCCATAAGGCAGGACAAGGCAGGAGCAGAAGACAAAGGCGCCTCGCCAATCTCAACGCAATTCCACGCTATCTCAACAGAGAGGGAAGAACAGAATGCTGATAACAAGTCTTATCAACAGCCCCAGACACGGGTCAGTGACGAATCACCATGACCTGTCCAGGGAGTCCACACAAGATCAGTAAGAGACAGAGGATGGGAAATCACCTACCTACAACACAAGCCGAATGTCCAACCGAGCCAGAGATGGGACAAGAGACTGAGCTCCAGGTAGCTCAAACCAGGAATGAGTCAGGTCCCTGGGTGGAGAGCGCAGGTTGGACTCCAGATGAGGGAAATTAAAACCTATTAGTGCTCTCAGAGCTCCGGCAGTGCAAGAATGTTGCTACTGAGGACTGACAGATGAGTAGTTGCGTGGAATAAAAGCAAGCATGTTTCAATTGCTAAATCTATCTAGGTGGCTCTTTTCCTGAAAAGTGACTCACAAAGTGCAAGCAACTTTATAGTAATGAAATCAAGTATTAGACTTTTATGAGTAAGACAAAACCAAAAACCTCAAATCCCATTTTTCTGCACAGTTTCTTGTAGATAACCAAAGGCTGATCACAGCAGCTATTAGGTTTTACTACTGAAGTGGAAACACATGAATTACACCAGCCATTACTCACAGTATGAAAGCCTTGAGTGACTGACGGTACCTGTGCAGTGTAAAGAATATATCTTAGCTGAGGGACTATTATAATAATTTAGTAAATCTTACCTGCTGATACAAATGATAGATTTTAAAAATGCAGCATTTTAGCTATGCAGAATGAGAAAAAGGTACACTACATGTAAAAATACTAATAAAACAAAAATGTCCAGAAAATTATCAATAAAGAAGGCTGATCCATTTGGAACCTGACTCCAGAAAACACTTTAACCTATCAGTAATTTTATTTCTGTTAGTTTAGGAATATAGGGGAAAACTGCTTAAGTGTATATTTGACTTCAAGTGAAGGGTTAACTTGCCTCAGTGGTAACTTTATACCAGAAATTATTTTAGTTACCCTCTCTTTCTTTAATAAAGACATTTTTTCCTGCCTGCCACTTTAAACTCATTTGAGAGAAATGGAAAGAATGTGAAATACCTAAAAATCACCCGTGAGGATTACGGTGGCAAGATGAATCAGTTTTCTGATTTCTTTCCAGTGGCTTCTAAAGAAGCTTCTATGTAAGGAAAGAACATCATTATCAAATTCAGAATTTAGTATTTAGATTATGATTTACTGAAAACATTATAAAACTATTTTTTCCTAGTTTACAGATACATAGTGCAGCTCCTTTGACAACAGTGCAGTATATTATTACTTGACATGACAAGGAGATTGCCAGCACAGTATTCATGTTCTCGGTCTTCCCGGTTCTTTCTAGTGACAGTTCCAACTACTAATATATTTTTTCTAATTGGTAATATTTAAATTTCTTTTTATAGTTGTTTTCTAATTAGATCTAGAATGTGAATTTATTGCTTTGCTTCTGTGAGTGAAAATTCCTGGATTTCTGAGTCTCGTACATTTGTTTTTAATTCTCCCAACATTTCAGCACTGACAAGGTTCATGAAGCCCATATGTTGGAGACTCTTCCAGAGATTAAGATGTTTAAAACTTCATGGCTGTAATAAATAAGAGTCTATGTAGAAAGTAACGCAGCACATTGAATGTTACCAAATGTTAACACCTTGCATGTGATCAGTCAGACTTTTAAGCCTAGGTCCTATGGTTTTCTGTCCAGTTCACCAAGGCTCATTCTCCCAAACATCAGTTGCTTTCTTTAAAATTCTTTGGTGATGGGCGAGGTGCCAGAAAACTAAAAAAGGCCAAATATAGTGACTGGCTTTGAAAAATGCATTAAAGGAACCGAGAAATTTTAGCCTAGTCAGTTTAACTTCAATTCCCAGAAATATTCTGGGGAAACAATGTATCACACAAATTGGAACAGGTAACTCAAATCTATACACAGCCAGCATAGTTTTAATGAGAACAAGTCCCACCAGACTAATGTGCCACTATGATAGACCAGGAATGTCTGCAGGTAGGGAAGTAGCAGCAGAGGACATATGTCAGGATCTGAGCCGAGTTTAAACCCTATTTCCTGTAACATTCCCATAAAGTATAGGAAAAATTGTCAGCCACTGACAAAAATGGGTGAATAAGCATCTCCACACAGGATAGTTATGACTGTTTCACTGTCAAGATGGAAAGATTTATCAAACAGGACTGCAATATTCTGTATGAGAAAGAATAGGCTGCCCAGGAAAGTGGTGGACTCGCCATTCCAAGAGTTGTCCAAAAAAACGAGTAGATGTGGCACCTGGGATGTGGTTTAGTGGTCATGGTAGCGTTGGGGTGATAGTTGGATCTGATGATCATAGAGGTCTTTCCTGACCTTAGGGATTCTATGATTCTATGATTCTGGGCCCATACCTGTTCTGTGTTTCATTGATGATCCAGATGAGGAAACTGAAAGTATGCTTCTTAGAGGCATAAAACAGCGGAAGTATAGCATTAGTGTAAAAATCAGGAAAACGGCGTCAAAGAAAAACAGGATGGAATTAAGTAGGGACAAGACCAGGAGACCATGCTGGGCAAGAGTAATCTACGTGAAAAGAATACAACTAAGAACGATTAGTTAGACAGTAGGGGGTTGGTTTGTTTTCGTTTTTGTTTTTTTATAAAAAAAAGACCTAGGGAATATAGCCCATCAATACAAGCCATTAATGTCATGCCATGGAAACAGGATAAGCTTGTCATGGAAATGAACAAGCAAGAGTACAGATAGCGAGGCACCTGGTAAGATCGTGCAGAACAACAAGATACATGACCTCTCAGAATGAGCTGAAAGACTTAGGAGTGACCAGCTTAATGAAGAGAACACTTAAGGACTGAGGATTGCTCAATAAAAGTATTCACAGGCCTCAAAGTTTGATACAAAGAAAAAATAATCCATTCACCATGTCCATGGTGGGCAGAACAAGAACTAACAGCTTTAAGCCACAGTAAGAAAAACTGAAGTTACTTATTAAGGGGAAAAAGTACTACTTGATGGTAAGTGAAGCACAGGAATTTCCTGGAGAGGTCACGGAGACCTCATCATTAGAAATTGTAAAGGAGGGGATAAACAAATATCTGTCAGGAATGAACTTGGCACAGTTAGGAGATGAACTAGATAACTTTTTTGAGATCTTCAATCTTTTTTTATGGTCCCATGATTCAGTAGAGCTAAAAAGATATTTCAGAATCTCTCTGCTCTTATGGTTAGAAAAATAATTTAACTTGGAAATTTCTAGGGGTGGAAAAGTTTTCATAACAGCCGTGGAGGACCTTTTATTTATTTGCTGGTGAGCCTTAAGTGCACCGTACTTGAGTACACAGTAGGCCACATTATATGATTCTGAGAAACTGGAATTAATGGGGCCTACTTGTGGAATATAGCACAACATCGTGAAAGACAAAATATTACAAGCTCTTACTTCTGCAAAAGAGATGTATGCAATAAAGCCTTTCAAGAGACCACTAGCATTCATCTTCACCAGTAATAAATCTCTTGCAAATAAATAAGCCCAAATTCAGCACTCTCCCTAGAAAAGCATTTCTAGATACCACGGATCATTAAAGTTTCTGCATGCCTCCTTCTCTTTCCCCACCCTCACCTTGCGGCTTTCCAAGCTGGACTTTTTGCATATGGCTCCCACCTCAGAAAAATACAGATAACAGCACTTTGCTTCGTGAGCTGTTGTGAAGTAGGCAAATTCGAGATCAAGAATAACAAATGCAGAAAAAAGGAATACAGACAGTGCTGTATTAATGATAAATTAAATTGCATCACTCTTCCTTTTATAGATAATTTCTACATCCTGAGTGCAGAGGTAGCCAGCCGTCAGCTTCATGCTTTGGGAGCAGCCCTGAGGCAGACCTGGAGCATCTTTATATTCATAAGATCTATTTCACCCCAATGAATATTACATAATTGACTTTGCATAGAAGCCGAGTGTGAGAACAAAACACTTTTCTATTCAGTTATGCTTTTTCTGAGATTTGCAAGTATTATGTGTGTGCAAGGTGAGGAAAAGGGACCAGGATGAAGAAAGAAGAAGATAATATATCAAAATAGACGTTGTATGCCAAAATGAGAAAGATCCTGTTATTCTTTTCTTTGATCAAGCTACTGGCCACAGAAAAATGGCCAATATAAATTATATACGCCAAAGTCAACTTCAGTTGATGTTCTTTCTAGCCATTTGATCTTTTATCTGCCAATTTCCACCCATTTTCCTCAATTGCATCCACATTTAATATTATTTTAAAAATAAAACTGTGGTTTTCTACTTGGTTCAAGTTTCTTGTGTAACAGACATTTTTTTCTTCCCCTTCAATACACTGGAGAAATAAAATGTCATTTATGTGACAGAAATGATACTCTACTGAATATATGCTACCAGTAAGTCCTGATTATTAAAACTGTTTCTTTTTTTGACCCTTTAAATAGGAAATTGAAGACTCTTCCTCTTATTTTTTAGTCTAAAAACACACCATGAAAGGGTTATTTTCAATGAATAAAACTCTGTGCATTATTTGTAAGAGACCTTTCATTTATTGTATTGTTTACATAGCTGCTTAAAAAAATTCTGCCAAGTACAACCATAGCTAATTGATGAGCAAGAAGGTTTCTGTGGCTACATTGCAGGAACTGATAAAACGGAAGGAAAAGGACCTCCTACACTGAGAATCTCTGACTGTAAATCTCACTAGTTTATGAGTGGAAAATACCCAAACCACTGTTTTGCTCAGAGGTGCAAAGCACCTGTGGCTGCTGTGGACTGTAACTCGTGCTGTCAATACTCATAACTGTGGAACATTTGCATTGTGTAACTCACCGGTCCTGACATCTAGAAGACAGACACCTCCGGCTGGTGCTGATCAGGGGTGAGGCAGCGGACTTTGCTGAATTTCAGGATGTTTTGACACTTTCCCACCTGAAACAAACCAAACCAAATCAAAACAACAGTAAACTGAACTGGAAAGAAAAATACTTTGTTTTTCCTCAAGACTGCCCTGCGCACCTAAAGTATTATCACGCTGCAAGGAAGCTATTGAGAAAAAATGGAAATTGTGCTGCTTTCATGACGTATATTCATATTTTGTTCTATTGGTTTTGACTTTAGCTGTTTCATTTCCCATGGTCATGAGAAGTATCAGTGGGTTTTGTGAGCAGAATGTTGCCCAAAAAAAAAAGCCACTGGCTAGCATCCATGGAGGCTGGGAGACCACCACGAGAAAGAAATACTATTACTGAATACTAGATGTGTCTCTAAGGTGCACATGATGCTCATAGAAATGAAACCATGGGCGCTGCAGCATTCACACCATCCTGGTGCCAAGCGGGAAATATGTAAAGGTTCAGTAAGCCAAAACCTGAACCTCTCTAAAAACGATGGTGTATCGCAACCGGACACGGCACGTTTCCCATCTGCCTGGAGCACTGGAGAAGCTCCGAACCAATTTTAACATGTTAGCTGTCCAGGTGTGTTCGCCGTCCCCTAAAGCCAGCTCTAAGTTTTGTAACCGCTTTCCAGCGTGTGTGCAGTGGGCAACAGCCGGGTTTGGCCATCCCAAACGCCGGTGCTCCGAGACGGAACGGGACAGAGGGCAGGTGCCCATGTCGCCGACTAAGGGGCGACGCTCTCCGGGCCCAACCCGTTCGCAAAGCGACACGGGCCACACCGGGGTGAAACCTGGCAGCAGGTGCAGGTCACCGCAGTGACGCCTCGAAGGTGTGAGACCCGTTTTATTGCGGTGCTGCCCAGCACAAGGAGCTTTGCCTTCGAGAGGCTTCGTGCAGAAGAATCCACCCGGTGGAGAGCCAGGGCCCTCGTCACCAC